>NW_020174703.1:6111943-6139209 GCF_003031525.2 Neophocaena asiaeorientalis asiaeorientalis
TGGAAAAGGTGCACACATTTTTAATACTGCTGGAAGAGTACGAATAATACAGGAAGCACAGTTATTCAGATAAGACTAACTGGATTGGGGCAATGCTAAGAGTGATGCTGATATACCACTCTAGATTCTTTTCAAGTATGTGGCGGGGGTGCAGACATTTGCTTTTTCAAAAATATTTGAAATTGCAGGCATGGGAGGAGAGTGAAAAAGAGGCGGGAAGATTTTCAACCATGGAAACCAACACTGGCTCATAAAAGAAATCAGGGTACAATCTAATAGGATTAATTAAAAATCCAATGGGACCTAATAAAATTATGCAGCACTAATGTAAAACATATATGCTTTGTATTTCCATTAATTCTCTTTTTCATTTCATGATACTACGTATATTTGCTATAAAAAGAAATTTTATCTTCATCTACTGTAGTGTGAGCCAAACAGCAAAATGGCCTGTGACCTTTAGAAGGTGGGTAGGAGGGCACCCCTTGTATGAGCTTAGCTAAGGTTATCTGAACCAAATACCCTTGAAAATTGTGCCATGACTGCTGCTTCTGTCAGATTTAAGTTGTATAAGTTGTTATTCTAGCGGAAAAGCCCTCTGAAACAAGAATATACACAACCTAGTGGTGGAAAGTTACTTCACTGTGACATAGATGAATTTTTAAAAGATATCTTAAATAATTTTCAAAGATGGTTATTGTTTAATCACTTGCAAACATGCAACTATACTTCTCTGAAAATCTGTCCAGATCCACCTGCAACAGTACCTTATCTATGATTCAAAGGGTTCAAGTTTGGCCCCCAAGGAGGGCAGATTAGAATCAGAGATAAAGGTGGGGGACACCTGTAGTTTGAAAAAGCCCTGAGGTGATTCTGATAAGTCTTTTTCCACCCCTGCGTTGATTTTCACTCACTCACGTAACACAGCTGTCTCATTTTATAGATGAAAAACAAGGCCCAGAGTAGTTTCAAGGTTGTCCAAGGTTAAGATTCAAATCCAGGCCTCCTGAATTATAATCTACTTTTCTTTTTACTATATCACTGGCTTGGCTCACAATGTATGAAGATAATGCCACTTAGAGAAAAAAAGGTACATTTTTCTTTCCCCAAGGAACCTAAGGTTTACATGACTATCAAATAATTATTTCACTAAGTTTGGATCTTACTTTAAAAATGATTAAATAATTAAAATTTATGTGGCAGATACAAATATAAAATGAATGGAAGCTAATCCATGACTCATTACATCACTCTTAAATGCAGATTATAAAAACAAAAATTATATCTGTTGCCTGAAAGGAAAGGTGGGGTATTATATCCTGAGTGGGATGAAACAATTTCCTGTGTTGGTCATCATACTGAAAAATAATCTCTAAGGCCAGCGTCACAGAAGCCCCCAAATGAAACGAAGTTATAAAATGCTATTAAGTTGTAATCACTCTCTTGACCTTCCTTACTTCTTTTTGTATATTTGTTTTATAATCATATTAAGAAAAATTTCAGTGACTATGAAGCCAGAATCCCATAAAACCATACTCATGCTTCCTGACTTTATTGTTAAATATTCTGAAATAGAAACTTGAAATATTGATGAGAGTACATTTCTTTTCAAGTGTATGGAAAGCTGCCTGGACAACTACCATCAGTAAGTTGTAAGTACTGATTGAAACTTTCCTTGCACTTTGGGATAATATAAGAGGTCAAGGAAAAGGATCTGTATTTCTCAAAATACTTGACCATTTATTGCTTCTCTAAAAAGAAAAGGAAACCAACAGAAGGAGGGGAGGGGATAGTGGCAACTGATTTCTGGTAACCAGGCATGGCTAATACACCTAGGAGACAGAATACAGAGCTGCAAAGGGCGCCTTTGCTCAGTGTATGTGAATATCTGTACGCTCCCCCAACCCTTCTCATCCCTTTAAGAAAGATCCTTTTTTCTGTGTGGCAACCAGAGTACTGTAAAAGACAAATATGATTAGGAAATAATTATTTTGAGAACAGTTCACATTAGAACATGAAAAAGAAAAGTACTATGATCAACTTTATCTAGAGTAGTAAGATGTGACATCAGATGTTAAAAGCATATTTATAGTTCTATCAGTCCTTCGTAATAGCAACGGCTTCCTTATTTGATCTGAGAAGAAATTTTAGCAGTGAAATTGGGACAACATAGGATTTTTTGGGGGGGCTGCGTTGGGTCTTCGTTGCTGCATGCGGGCTTTCTCTAGTGGTGGCGAGTGGAGAAAAAGAAAAGGAAACCAACAGAAGGAGGGGAGGGACAACATAGGATTTTAATCTTCCTTAGTCATGCAGAAATGTTTCTACTTTTTTATACATGGGGGTTACTCTTCATCGTGCTATGCAGTGTTCTCACTGTGGTGGCTTCTCCTGTTGCAGAGCATGGGCTCTAGGCACGCGGGCTTCAGTAGTTGCAGCACATGGGCTCAGTAGTTGTGGCCCATGGGCTTTAGGATGTGTGGGCTCAGTAGCTGTGGCGCGCAGGCTTAGTTGCTCCGCAGCATGTGCGATCTTCCTGGACCAGGGATCGAACCCATGTCCCCTGCATTGGTGGGCAGAACGGCCCCATCAGGGAAGTCCCAGGACAACATAGGATTTTAATCTTCCTTAGTCATGCAGAAATGTTTCTACTTTTTTATACATATGGTATCTACTTTCCTGTTTTAAGTCTCCCTAGCCCTGGGAAGATGGGTGTTGCACTGCTGTTTTATGAAAGAAGTCCTATTTTCTATGTTTGACTAAATACAAGAGATTTAGAAGGAAGAGGTGTAAATAAAATCCAAGTTCCAACCCATTTAACACACACGTAAATGAGTTATGCTTTTGAAATGTCAACAGTTTCCTTCAGCAAAGGTTAGACATCAAATTTTGCCCTAAAAAATCTGAAAGGCACAAGAGCGGGCTTTAGTTCACACATTACAAAATAGAGACAGGCCAACAGGAGTTAACTCTAAATGAGTTAGTTAACTCTAAATGAGCACTTGCTCTGGGCCAGGCCTGTCCTACGTGTTGTGTATTTGTGGACTCATTTAATCCTCACGCAGACCCTACCATACGTCAGAATGGAGGCACAGAGAGGTTCAATAATTTGCCTCAATCTCTACAGTTTGTATGTGGTGAGGCTGGAAAAGACCCCAAGAGCCTCTCCCACCAGGCTATGCTACTCCCCAAGCAGGGTTGTGTTGACGGGGGTCTGCTGGGCATGGTACATCTTCTAACCTATATTCCTGAGACATCCCCAAGCCACGTGGTCTTTGTGGGTAGAAAAGAGACGAAAAGGCATGCTTTAAAGTTAATTTAAAAAAAAAAAATCAACAAAAATACCTGAGCATGACTTCTTTTGGCTGGGAGGAGGAGCGGGCCGCACGACTATCAGATATTTAGGCTCAGCATCTGGAAACAGTAACATTATTTATCAGTAAGATTCTTTGCGAACAAACAGAGTTCACGACAGCAAACCCATTCCTGACTCAGTGTTCCCAGCTTTAGTCAGCTTTAGTCATCGTAACCACAGCACGGGTGGGTGAGAGGGCCCAGGAATTCAGAAAGTTCAAATTTCTTGGGATAGTCCAGGCCATTAAGTTTTTAAAATGAAAATTAAATCCAGATTTTCAAAACCCCATGGACAGGAGTCAGGGAGAAGTCTTAAAAGAATTATGCTAGACACAGATTTCATGCCACATTTTCATCAGTCCTTTGCTCTGCGAAGAGACTTTTTTAAAAATCAGATCATATTTCTTTTGTTATCCTACTCCTCACAGAGGGTCAGTCTGGTGCTTCAAAGTCAGAGAAGGAAAATTATACTTGTGCAGGACATAAGAGTCTCACCTGTTGAATGATCTGAAATTGCTCACTTTCTTGGGAATCTGAATATTCATAACATCCTACCTATTTTTTTTATCCTGTTTGCATTTCAGTCTGTTATCACATCCAATCAATCATTTTCATGAACAATTTTTAAACAAAATCACAATTTAAGTTGGTATAATTTTCACCTAAAATATACCAATGGAAAATAGAGAATCTCTTTTAAAAAGATTGAGGTTTTATGAGGGAAATCTGTGGGCTGGTATCTTGACAATTTTAAGGTACACAGGTGTCTGTATTCATCAAAACATTGAATAGTAATGACAAGGTCCTACTGTATAGCCCAGGGAACTATATTCAATATCCTGTGATGAACATAATGGGAAAGAATATGAACAAGAATACGTGTATGTAAAACTGAGTGACTTTGCTGTACAGAAGAAATTAAACACAACATTGTAAATCAAATACACTTCAATAAATTTTAACAACCTAAAAATATAAAAATTAAAATGTGGACAGTAAAAAAAATAAAAATTAAAATATTTAGGTTTTAAATAAAATGATATTTAGACAATCAATATGTGTTAACTCAATCAGGGGCTGATAATTTATCAAAGTTTTTAAAATTGATGTTTTCAAGAGGAATGGTTGGGGCCTCCCTGGTGGCGCAGTGGTTGAGAGTCCGCCTGCCGATGCAGGGGACACGGGTTCGTGCCCCGGTCCGGGCCCAGCTGCTCCACATGCCGTGGAGCAGCTGGGCCCGTGAGCCATGGCCACTGAGCCTGCACGTCCGGAGCCTGTGCTCCACAACGGGAGAGGCCACAACAGTGAGAGGCCCACGTACGGCAAAAAAAAAAAAGAGGAATGGTTGGTCTATACACAGTGTATAAATAAGCCAAATACACTCTGGGCATATAAAATAGCATTTTATAAGCAGCTCTATTGGATTAATCAATTGATTGATGTGTATTATCTACAATATTTCTTCAGTAACTCTGGATCCTGGAACTTATTCTACACCACACTTTATCCGGATGCTGTAGTCAATCACAGTTCACTCCTACTTGCTCAGACGGAGCTCACGTCTTTGTTTTCTTTCAAACATCTCCCCTCCATGTGTTTGAAGCCCAAGGCTTTATGGGGCTGACCTCATTCTCAGCCAGAGACAACCTGGCCTTCAACCATGTTTAATGACTCAAGGCTTTGTCTTTTTCCTGGACACCTCACCAGGCCCTATTTGCTATAACCTGCTGCAGTAATTACCACTGCAAAAGATAAACCAGGTAACCTCTTGAATTGACCTCAGAGCTTTGCTCATCGATCGCACTGGTTCCTAATAACCACAATACAGATAAAGGAGCGTTCGCTGTGTTTCAGTCTCATGTGTTTGAAAGCATATCTTGCTTAGTGGAGCTTATATAAGGAAAAGCTCAACTTAAATCAAGTTCTCTAGTAACAACATAATAACCATTTCCTGATTTTATTTGGGATATAGAGCAATATAGGTATTAAGAAACTACTGTGTGTTGAGTACTTCCTATGTGCTGGATACATTATATTCATAATTTAGTTACTCCTCATGGCAATCCTACCTGACAAGAACTATTCTCATCCCAATTTGTAGATGAGGTCACTGAGGCAGGGTCAGCATGTACAGTCACACGAGCCCCATGTTCAGAAGGGTCCCACGCTTGGTTTAATATCCTGCTGTCACCATCATGAAATTCTTAATACTTTTATCTTTGAATTCATGTTTTATAAGGGCTGTCCAATGGGATAATGGAGCATGAGTGTGAGCAGAGCAGATGAGAACAATAATGCATGTCTGCACTTCCTTCCATCCATGTATAGCATTCTAGGTACCCATTAGCATAGCATTCCAAAGGGCCCATGTCGTGTGGGAGTCCAGTAAGACTCAAAGGTCAAATACGGTAAGCATATTATATCTACCACTGAGTAAGGGTCTGTGGAAGGGAAACTGACAGCCCTGTGAGGTCACACTTCCATTTGAACCGGAACTTGCTTCAAATGCAGAAAGAAGGCAACAGCATTTTAGGAAACAAAAATGACCGAAGAATCCTATCATGTCCTTTCTTATTCATGTTCCTTTCCTGTATTAGCAAGACACTGACGCTGAAAATTAGGACACAGAGGGAAAGGAAAAGCTAGAGAAACCCCTGCTTCCTTTTGTTTCCAGTTCTCCCTCACTCGTAAGTGGAAGGCAGAGGGTATTAGTATCAAAAAAGTTGAGTTCTGTGCATTTCCACTAGTGTGGCAAGAATAAAGTACGTATGCATGAACTACAAAATACAAATTGTGTCATTTTAGTGATTCTGCTTAGGACTTAAAGGATCTTACATTTGCATTTAAAACTAGCACTGCACAATATAAAGAAATACTAAGAATTTACTCGTCATTTTTCTTTACTTAAATGACCTTAAATAGCAAATAAAATAGCACCATGACAAGTTGAGAAACTGTGGAAAAAACTTTATATTTTAGTACATTTAATGACATTTTTTCCTGGTTTTTGAGCCATGGACCCTGTGTTTTTATTTTGCACTTGGCCCTGCAAATTATGTAGCTCTTAATCTTGTCCCCAAAATACCCTTTTAATAAGTCTCTGGAACTCACTTCTAGAAAACAAAGCTAAATCCCATTTTTCTTAAATTGTTCTCATTGTGGCAGAGTCTCTTAGAGTTAGCCTTTTATTTCCTTCCTTGATACACGTTAATTCAACTATACCTCAGTGTTTTTTTAAAAAAAGGTCTGAAATACAAGAAAAATAACACACATAGAAGCTAAAGACAGTGCCATGATCCGAGACATATGGTTACATGAGCAATTTAAACGTAATTTTTGTTATGATCACAGTCGCTCTGCATAGAGCATAGGCTGTTACAGCCAATTACAAATTGGAACAGATGTCGGGACTTGGGTGCATATGCTGGCTCTCACTCTCATTAAAAACTTCCAAATTCACGCATCTCAGTAGTCTTTACGCTCAGCTGGGAACACAGACGTGGAAAAATAGAACTGAAAAACAAGATTTCTATTTCTGTTCTGCACTATGAAATTCTTTGTGGATTTGTAGCAGCCTGGAAATATATACACTGTAGCCTGATCAGAAATTTTGGCAACACATGCCAAAATCAACTACTTTTTAGAGAATGTGTATTATTAAGAAATTTTAAGAAAATGTATAGAATGCAGTTACCTTGACAATTTTTCCATTCCTGACAATGTTGCAGACTAATTAAATCTAATTTGCTTCATATTTTGAATGCCCTGTGGTGGAGGATACAGACAGCTTCCTGTTTAAGGAAATCTACTATTGAAATTCTTTATAAAGTCCTAGATTTTTTGGTAACACAAATAATCTTCCCATACTCGCTCTGCTCAAAAAATCCTAATTCTCACATTTTTGTTAGGGGACATTTGCATTGCAAGCCACACTACTTCAGGATGGTGTCGTAGTGAGGTTTTTTCTCCTTTTCCTGCCATGAGAGTTTCCACAAAAGAAACAAAATAAGCCAGGATGATCCTAAAGGAAATCAAGTAAGGGACCTGAACAAACAAAATAATGTACTTTACCCCTGTCATCTTTTTAACAGTTTGGTTTCATCACAGACTAAATTTCTGGGTAAGAGCATGGACCCTGGAGCCTGCAATCAAATCTTGCTCAGCTAGTTGCTAGTACAAGGAAAAATACTTAACATCAGTGCACCTAGCTCCTCACATGCAAAATTGAAAACTCATAGTACCTGGGCTCATAGAGGTTTTAGTAATGATTATTCACAGAAAGTGCTAATTTAATGTTAGCAGCCATAATGATTTCTTAAAAGCAGAATTTTGTGTCCTAAGAGCCCTGAGGACATATTTTAAAAGGAAAATGTTCAAAACCGTTTTTGTTTTGTTTTTTTAAAGAAGATGTTGGTGGTAGGAGTTTATTAATTAATTTATTTATTTTTGCTGTGTGCGTCTTCGTTTCCGTGCGAGGGCTTTCTCTAGTTGTGGCAAGCGGGGGCCACTCTTCATCGCAGTGCGCGGGCCTCTCACTATGGCGGCCTCTCTTGTTGCGGAGCACAGGCTCCAGATGCGCAGGCTCAGTAGTTGTGGCTCACGGGCCCAGTTGCTCTGCAGCATGTGGGATCATCCCAGACCAGGTCTCGAACCCGTGTCCCCTGCCTTAGCAGGCAGACTCTCAACCACCGTGCCACCAGGGAAGCCCAAAACCGTTTTTTTTTTTTTTTTAAAGCAAGCAAAGATTTCAAAATGCAAAAATTTCACTAAAAAAGAAAATTACACCCCACCCTGACAAAGATTCTCTCTCTTGACCAAACTCTTACCAGGCTCTTCTGAGCTCTTGCTCAACTAGGCTCTGACATTTGGGCTTCTGTGTTCATTTCTGCATTGTCCAATTAGAGCAGAAATCCTGAGACCGTTGAGCCAGAATCCGCCATCTTCCATACTTGATTACACTTGGTATCCAATCAAGTTCCTCATCACCCTCCATCTCACAGATGATAACTGATCACCCTGGCCTGTCTTCATCAAGAACCCTGTTAGGTCAGTTTCGCCAGAATCCTCCCTGACCCCTGATGTTTCCTTTTAGTAATTTTCCATCCATTCACTCCTACTCTGCTCCTTAGCTATAATTCCCACTTTTCCTTATTATATTTGGAGTTGAGCCCAATTTCTCTCCCTCACTACAAGACAACACTGCAATTTTCCCTGTATCTATCACAAGAACCCCCTCCCCCTTGAATAAAGTCTTCCTTACCATCTTTAACAAGTGTCACTGAATAATTTTTCTTTAACAATACTTGCTCACAAATATCAATGCAAAAAATCCTGTAAAATATACTGACAAGCTGAATCTGGCAGCACATAATAGTACATTACAGCCAAGTGTAGTTTATTCCAGGAACGTAAAGAGAAAAGAAAGCACCGCTTTCCACAAGTGCTGAAAAGGCACTTGACAAAATTCAACATCAATTCTTAATTAATATGGATTTAATGGAATACTTCCTCAATATGATAAAACCTACTGTAAAATATCTGAACCACGTTTTTTAAACATGCAGGACCCTAAACATACATTTCTGTTGAGTAACTCCCTGGCTTTATCAGAATATTGAACCCTCATTATTCTGTCCCTTTTATTACTGAATATTTTTAAATGTTACACTAGGATTTTATTTTGTAACCTGCTTCAGCATTTTTATTGAGTGCCTGAGACATGGATTAGGAAAATAAACAAAGAATGATGTAACCAATTATATTACATATTCTTTTACTCCAATGATATAGGAATATATAAACCAAGGCAGTGGATTGGAAGCATTACTGGAATATTTACACCTGAAGCCAAGCTTACCAGAATTGTGAGTTAGAACAAACTTGCTTATGAAGGCCCCAGATTTAAGCTTCCATGTCCATTTCCCTCTTTGACTATCTCTTTACCAGATGTGGTAATCCTCATCAATCTTATTTTCATTTGTTCTTAGAGAGGATCACAAAAGCAACTATTTACAACTTAGCATGAGTGAATTCCTATTAATACACTACCCCTACTCATGATCTGTTCTATTTTAATTACATAAAAGACAAGCATATGTCCTCTACTAAATATATACATGGCATCAAGTAACCAATGGGGAGAATCTTTTGGCCTAGCACCCTTCCTAATTCCTTTCTTCTGTCCCTGAAATCACAATATACAAACAGCCACCTTCTCCATAAGCTAAAGACAGCTGGCTTGCAAACATCCTGTCAGAGACCAGATCTGTAGAGGGTGTGCAGGCTTTACTCTAGCAGGAGAGGGCCAGGCACCACTCTGCTCTCACCGTTTTGCTTTAAAGATCTGGGACCCTCTGGACTCAATCAGGGAAGGTGGACATCATCCCAGACACTGTTCAAGGCCCAGAGAGAAGTTTCAAAATCAATTTCCAAGTAACTTTGAGCCTATTAAAGACAGTCCATAAACACCTTTTGTCAGTAGTTAGGTTTATTTTTGATTAAAAAAAAAGGAGGCCAGACTGTTTCTATCGTGATTTGGACGTTTAAAAACAACACTGAGGGGGCTTCCCTGGTGGCGCAGTGGTTGAGAGTCCGCCTGCCGATGCAGGGGACATGGGTTCGTGCCCCAGTCCAGGAAGATCCCACATGCCACGGAGCGGCTGGGCCCGTGAGCCATGGCCGCTGAGCCTGCACGTCCGGAGCCTGTGCTCCGCAACGGGAGAGGCCACAACAGTGAGAGGCCCGCGTACTGCAAAATAAATAAATAAATAAAATACCTGGCTGAAGAGGGTCAGTGATTTAGAAGGAAACCCAGGGGAGCAGTGTTTCTAAAAAATGGCCTAACCACTGTTCATGCTGGCACAGAGTGATGTGGTAGAAAAACAAGGCTACCGATAGCTCTGAGTTGAAGGGTGAGGCATGAGAGTTGGATTCTCAAGGTGAAGAATATTTAGCAGTAATTTTTCTTTTGCTTACTTTCCTTTTAATATTTTTTTTAAAGTAATACACCTCTTCCTCCCCTAAACCCCAGTCTAAACATGAGAAGAAACATCAGACAAAACTAAACTGAAAGACATTCTACAAAATACCTAACCACGACTCCTCCAAACCATTAAGGTCATCAAAACCAAGGAAAGTCTGGGAGACTGAGTCTACAGGAGCCTAAGGGGACATGACTAGGTGTGATGTGGTGTCCTGCATGGGACTTTGGAATGGAACAAGATCTTAGGTTAAAATGGAGGAAATCAAATCAACTGTGGACTTTAGCTAATAATGTATCAATACTGGTTCCTTAGTTGTGACAAATGTACCATACTAACCTAAGATGTGAATAGGAGAAATTGAATGTCAAGTACACAGAAATTCTGTCTTATACTTGCAACTTTTCTTAAACATAAAGCTATTCTAACAAAGAATTTATTAAAAATAAAATCATCTGTTTTTACAAAAAATAGATAATATAAAATTTATGTATCGGGAGATGGCTTCAAGATGGCAGAGGAGTAAGATGTGGAGATCACCTTCCTCCCCACAGATACATCAGAAATACATCTACATGTGGAACAACTCCTACAGAACACATACTGAATGCTGGCAGAAGACCTCAGACATCCTGAAAACCATGTGGCTGACAGGGTTTTGGTGCTCCGGCCAAGTGTCAGGCCTGTGCCTCTGAGGCGGGAGAGTTGAGCTGAGGAAACTGGTCCACCAGAGACCTCCTGGCCCCATGTAATAGCAGTCGGTGAGAGCTCTCGCAGAGATCTCCATCTCAATGCTAAGACCCAGCTCCACTCAACAAACGGCAAGCGACAGGACTGGACATCCTACACCAAACAACTAGCAAGACAGGAACACAACCCCACCCATTAGCAGAGAGGCTGCCTACAATCATAATAAGGTCACAGACACCCCAAAACACACCACCGGACATGGCCCTACCCATCAGAAAGACAACATCCAGACTCATCCACTAGAACACAGGTACTAGTCCCCACCATCAGGAAGCCTACACAACCAACTGAACCAACCGTACCCACTGGGGGCAGACACCAAAAACAATGGGAACTACAAACCTGAAGCCTGTGCAAAGGAGACCCCAAACACAGTAAGTTAAGCAAAATGAGAAGACAGAGAAACACACAGCAGATGAGGGATCAAGGTAAAAACCCCTCAGACCAAATAAATGAAGAGGAAATAGGCAGTCTACCTGAAAAAGAATTCAGAATAATGATAGTAAAGATGATCCAAAATCTTGGAAATAGAATAGACAAAACGCAAGAAACATTTAACAAGGACCAAGAACTAAAGAGCAAACAAACAATGATAAACAACACAATAAATTAAATTAAAAATTCTCTAGAAGTAATCAATAGCAGAATAACTGAGGCAGAAGAACGGACAAGTGACCTGGAAGATAAAATAGTGGAAATAACTATCACAGAGCAGAATAAAGAAAAAAGAATGAAAAGAATTGAGGACAGTCTCAGAGACCTCTGGGACAACATTAAATGCACCAACATTCGAATTGTAGGGGTTCCAGAAGAAGAGGAGAAAAAGAAAGAGACAGAAAATATTTGAAGAGATCAGAGTTAAAAACTTCCCAAATATGGGAAAGGAAATAGTCAATCAACTCCAGGAAGTGCAGACAGTCCCATAGAGGATAAATCCAAGGAGAAACATGTCAAGACACATATTAATCAAGCAGTCAAAAATTAAATACAAAGAAAAAATATTAAAAGCAGCAAGGGAAAAACAGCAAATAACATACAACAGAATCCCGATAAGGTTAACAGCTGATCTTTCAGCAGAAACTCTGCAAGCCAGAAGGGAGTGGCAAGACATATTTAAAGTGATGAAAGGGAAAAACCTAAAACCAAGATGGCTCCACCCAGCAAGAATCTCCTTCAGATTCGACGGAGAAAGTAAAACTTTTATAGACAAGCAAAAGCTAAGAGAAATCAGCACCACAAAACCAGCTTTACAACAAATGCTAAAGGAAGTTTTCTAGGCAGGGAACACAAGAGAAGGAAAAGATCTATAACAACAAACCCAAAACAATTAAGAAAATGGTAATAGGAACATACATATTGATAACTACCTTAAATGTAAGTGGATTAACTGCTCCAACCAAAAGACAGAGACTGGCTGAATGGATACAAAAACAAGACCTGTGTATGTGCTGTCTACAACAGACCCACTTCAGACCGAGCAACACATACAGACTGAAAGTGAGGGGATGGAAAAAGATATTTGATGCAAATGCAAATCAAAAGAAAGCTGAGTAGCAATTCTCACATCAGACAAAATAGACTTTAAAATAAAGACTACTACAAGAGACAAAGAAGGACACTACATAATGATCAAGGGATCGATCCAAGAAGAAGATATAACAATTGTAAATATTTATGCACCCAACATCGGAGCACCTCAATACATAAGGCAAATACTAACAGCCATAAAAGGGGAAATCGACAGTAACAAAATAATAGTAGGGGACTTTAACATCCCACTTTCACCAATGGACAGATCATCCAAAATGAAAATAAATAAGAAAACACAAGCTTTAAATGATACATTAAACAAGATGGACTTAATTGATATTTACAGGACATTCCATCCAAAAACAACAGAATACACTTTCTTCTCAAGTGCTCATGGAATCTTCTCCAGGATAGATTATATCTTGGGTCACAAATCAAGCCTTGGTAAATTTAAGAAAGTTGAAATTGTATCAAGTATCTTTTCTGACCACAATGCTACAAGACTAGATATCAATTACAGGAAAAAATCAGTAAAAAAAAAAAAAAAGTACAAACACATGGAGGCTAAACAATACACTATTAAATAACCAAGAGATCACTGAAGAAATCAAAGAGAAAAGCAAAAAATACCTAGAAACAAATGACAATGAAAACATGATGACCCAAAACATATGGGATGCAGCAAAGGCAGTTCTAAGAGGGAAGTTTATAGCAATACAGTCTTACCTCAAGAAACAAGAAACATCTCAAATAAACAACCTAACCTTGCACCTAAAGCAATGAGAGAAAGAAGAACAAAATAACCCCAAAGTTAGCAAAGGAAAGAAATCATAAAGATCAGATCAGAAATAAATGAAAAAGAAATGAAGGAAATGATAGCAAAGATCAGTAAAACTAAAAGCTGGTTCTTCGAGAAGATAAACAAAATTGATGAATCATGAGCCAGACTCATCAAGAGAAAAAAGAAGACGCATATCAACAGAATTAGAAATGAAAAAGGAGAAGTACAAACTGACACTGCAGAAATACAAAGGATCATGAGAGATTACTACAAGCAAATGTATGCCAATAAAATGGACAACCTGGAAGAAATGGACAAATTCTTAGAAAAGCACAACCTTCCAAGACTGACCCAGAAAGAAATAGAAAATATAAACGGACCAATCACAAGCACTGAAATTGAAACTGTGATTAAAAATCTTCCAACAAACAAAAGCCCAGGACCACATGGCTTCACAATTCATAATATCAACATTTACAGAAGAGCTAAGAAACACTTATCCTTCTCAAACTCTTCCAAAATATAGTAGAGGGAGGAACACTTCCAAACTCATTCTACGAGGTTACCATCACCCTGATACCAAAACCAGACAATGATGTCAGAAAGAAAGAAAACTACAGGCCAATATCACTGATGAACATAGATGCAAAAATCCTCAACAAAATACTAGCAAACAGAATCCAACAACACATTAAAAGGCTCATACACCATGATCAAGTGGGGTTTATCCCAGGAATGCAAGGATTCTTCAATATATGCAAATCAATCAATGTGATAAACCATATTAACAAATTGAAGGAGAAAAACCATATGATCATCTCAATAGATGAAGATAAAGCTCTCAACAAAATTCAACACCCATTTATGATAAAAACCGTCCAGAAAGTAGGCATAGACGGAACTTACCTCAACATAATAAAGGTCATATATGACAAACCCACAGCAAACATCATTCTCAATGGTGAAAAATTGAAACCATTTCCTCTAAGATCAGGAACAAGACAAGGTTGTCCACTCTCACCACTATTATTCAATATAGTTTTGGAAGTTTTAGCCATAGCAAAAAGAAATAAATAGGAATCCAAATAGAAAATGAAGAAGTAAAGCTGTCACTGTTTGCAGATGACATGATACTAAACATAGAGAATCCTAAAGATGTTACCAGAAAATTACTAGAGCTGATCAATGAATTTGGTAAAGTAGCAGGATACAAAATTAATGCACATTAATATCTTGCATTCCTATATAGTAATGATGAAAAATCTGAAAGAGATATTAAGGAAACACTCCCATTTACCATTGCAGCAAAAATAAAATACCTAGGAATAAACCTACCTAAGGAGACAAAAGACCTGTATGCAGAAAACTATAAGACACTGATGAAAGAAATTAAAGATGATACAAACAGATGGAGAGATATACTATGTTCTTGAACTGGAAGCATCAACATTGTGAAAACGACTATATTACCCAAAGCAGTCTACAGATTCAATGCAATCCCTATCAAACTACCACTGGCATTTTTCACAGAACTAGAACAAACAATTTCACAAGTTGTATGGAAACACAAAAG
The DNA here is from genome assembly GCF_003031525.2 of Neophocaena asiaeorientalis asiaeorientalis. Classification (NCBI taxonomy): domain Eukaryota; kingdom Metazoa; phylum Chordata; class Mammalia; order Artiodactyla; family Phocoenidae; genus Neophocaena; species Neophocaena asiaeorientalis. The sequence continues at coordinate 6,126,909 of NW_020174703.1, forward strand.
ACTCGAAATAGCCAAAGCAATCTTGAGAAAGAAAAATGGAGCTGGAGGAATCAGGCTCCCAGACTTCAGACTATACTACAAAGCTAAAATAATCAAGACAGTATGGTACTGGCAGAAAAACAGAAATATAGATCAATGGAACAGGATAGAAAGCCCAGTGATAAACCCACACACATATGGTCACCTTATTTTTGATAGAGGAGGCAAGAATATACAATGGAGAAAAGACAGTTCAATAAGTGGTGCTGGGAAAACTGGACAGGTACATGTAAAAGAATGAAATTAGAACACTCCCTAACACCATACACAAAAATAAACTCAAAATGGATTAAAGACCTAAATGGAAGGCCAGACACTATAAAACTCTTAAAGGAAAACATAGGCAGAACACTCTATGACATAAATCACAGTAAGATCCTTTTTGACCTATCTCCTTGAGAAATGGAAATAAAAACAAAAATAAACAGGACCTAATGAAACTTAAAAGCTTTTGAACAGCAAAGGAAACCATAAACGAGACAAAAAGACAACCCTCAGAATAGGAGAAAATATTTGCAAACGAAGCAGCTGACAAAGGATTAATCTCCAAAGTTCACAGGCAGCTCACGTAGCTCAATATCAAAAAAACGAAACAACCCAACCCAACCCTTGGACAGAAGACCTAAATAGACATTTCTCCAAAGAAGATATACAGATTGCCAACAAACACACAAAAGGATGCTCAATATCACTAATCATTAGAGAAATGTAAATCATAACTACTGTGAGGTATCAGCTCACACCAGTCAGAATGGTCATCATCGAAAAATCTACAAACAGGGCTTCCCTGGTGGCGCAGTGGTTGAGAGTCCGCCTGCCGATGCAGGGGACACAGGTTTGTGCTCCGGTCCGGGAAGATCCCACATGCCACAGAGCAGCTAGGCCCGTGAGCCATGGCCGCTGAGCCTGCGCGTCCAGAGCCTGGGCTCCTCAACGGGAGAGGCCACAACAGTGAGAGGCCCACGTACCGCAAAAAAATAAAAAAATAAGTACAAACAATAAATGCTGGAGAGGGTATGGAGAAAAAAGAACCCTCTTGCACTGTTGGTGGGAATGTAAATTGATACAGCCACTATGGAGAATAGTATGGAGGTTCCTTAAAAAACTAAAAATAGAACTATCATATGACCCAGCAATCCCATTACTGGGCATATTCCCTGAGAAAACCATAATTCAAAAAGAGTCATGTACCACAATGTTCACTGCAGCTCTATTTACAATAGCCAGGACATGGAAGCAATCTAAGCATCCATCAGCAGATGAATGGATAAAGAAGATGTGGCACATATATACAATGGAATATTAGCCATGAAAAGAAACGAAATTGAGTTATTTGTAGTGAGGTGGATGGACCTAGAGACTGTCATACAGAGTGAAGTCAGAAAGAAAAATAAATACCATATGCTAACACATATATATGGAATCTAAAAAAAAAAAAGGTTCTGAAGAGTCTAGGGGCAGGACAGGAATAAAGACGCAGATGTATAGAATGGACTTGAGGACATGGGGAGGGGGAAGGGTAAGGTGGGATGAAGTGAGAGAGTGGCATGGACTTATGTACACTACCAAATGTAAAATAGATAGCTAGTGGGAAGAAGCCGCATAGCACAGGGAAATCAGCTGGGTGCTTTGTGACCACCTAGAGGGGTGGGATAGGGAGGGTGGGAGGGAGATGCAAGAGGGAGGAGATATGAGGATATGTGTATGTGTATAGCTGATTCACTTTGTTATAAAGCAGAAACTAACACACCATTGTAAAGCAATTATACTCCAATAAAGATGTTAAATTAAATTTATGTATCAATGAGTCAAAGGAAGCTCCCTCACAAGCCCCAGGGATGCAAAAGCAGTGTCATTAATCAGCAGCTTTATTCTTTCTTAGATTTATATAAAATAGTGGTATGATTTATAGTTAAAGGTACTTTAGGATTTGATAAGCTAAGGTAACTATTTTATTGGCAATCAATGTGGCATATCATAAGACTTCTATTAAGTACAACATCATCCACAAAACCTGAAAAAAAAATCTATGGTCATGGAAATCTCCATATAGAAATTTATTAGTTTTTCTCTGCATCTGCAAGCATCCACATGCCACACTTAGCTGTAATCTGACCTGAGGGGTACAATCCAAATTTAAGTATTCCCTTTATCTTCTAACATTTGGCAGACAGCTCCTGTGCCTTATTTCATCAACACTGAGTAATGTCTGTTTGAAAATTACCCTTGAAAAGCCTCCTTCTGTTTTAAGCCCAGGCAGAGAGTCCCACTCGTGGGCTATTCAGTTCTTAAAAAGCACAATCTTAAGTGCGGCCACTTTGCGGGTAAGCAAACAGAGCTTCAGGGGGGCCCTTGGTGCTGCAGTTCTGTCTCAGCTGCCTTGCCCGTGCTGCAGACACTGTTCCCTCACCTGCTGGTCCATGAAGGAGGGCTGGAAGAGAGCAGTCTCGCTGAGAGAGGGGTGCAGTCTGGTGAGGGGGTTGGAAGGTAAAAAGACCATAAAATGCTACTTGTCTACTCATGGCTTGAAAGGCTACTCTAAGCAGTTGTAAATTTCAGTCCTGTAACCAACCTTGCTCCCTGTGCCCACCCCCATTCTCACATTCCGGTGACAAGTAAGGATAACAAATTGACACCACAGCAGCAAACTGCTTTCAGCAATGGGGTACAAATGATTTGTATTTGCGGTACACGGGCCTCCCACTGCCGTGGCCTCTCCTGTTGCGGAGCACAAGCTCCAGACGCGCAGGCTCAGCGGCCATGGCTCACGGGCCCAGCCGCTCCGCGGCATGTGGGATCTTCCCGGACCGGGGCACGAACCCGCGTCCCCTGCATCGGCAGGTGGACTCTCAACCGCTGCGCCACCAGGGAAGCCCATATGATTTGTATTTGAACCGAAGTCCACATCCATTCTGAAGCCTGGTTACTAGAAAATGAGAAGCTCAAATATCACTGAGGTAACAGATGTATCCTGTCAAAAGGTAGCGTTAACAAAGCTCACCACAAAACACATCTGTAATAATTAAGTAACCCTAAAGTAATTACATATTAACAAGCTCTAACAGTGGCCCTTGATAGTCTTGACCAACTCAGGAATATCACTGACATCCTTTCAGGACGTTCAGTGTCCCTTTTGGAAAAACACTACTGGGGCATTTTTCTGGAAAACTGGGGAAATCCTGCTAAGTCATAGCTTTGCAAAGCCTCATGGAAGCCAGAAGTCCAAATAGAAGACAGTAGTTATAAGTAGTGCCAGTTCTGCTCTAAATTTACTATGCTTACTGAATTTATGAATACAGAAGTTTAGCAATTTTTAATAAATCACTAAGTAGATTACTAGTACCCTGCCCTTAGCTGTACATAAAAATGAACGTCTATAGCATCATAAATCATCACAGATAAAAGTCCTCCACCTTTTAGAGTATTTCTAAGCCTCTGCAGGAAGATGTGGGCTGAGGATCACGTGGGATCTGGCCCAGATTCAGTTCATATTTTGTTCATTTCTGTACCTTTAAACCTAGAAACACAGTAATTGCACAACAAACATTTTCTGAAAGAATGAACGAATCTTTTTCTCTACCCCTTTATTGCCTGGGGCTGGAGTAAAGATGGAGGAAGTTTGATGCTTTGCAGAAAGGAAAGAAAAATAAGTATAGGTCTGGGAAATAGCTGTCAGCAACAGCAAATAATCTTTTGAAAAGCAGGTAAACTTCAACCACTGAATTCGTCTTTGAGGAGCCTATCTGTAGAACTGATATTTTTTTCCTTTGAAGTTCTTTCTTATAAATAGTATGTGGTTTTGTGTGTAAGGATAATCCTTACCTTTCACCTGAAAAGTAATTTAAGCCAAATTTTAAAGGAAATCCTACTAATCACTGTTCAGGCCTTATTTCTGTTAAACATTACAAAATCACTTGGAAAATGAACAAATGCCCATTTTGACGAAGCATTCTGCTGTGCCCTGGGGCTCCGAGACAGTTCTGGTTTCTCTCAGCCCTTAAAAGGCAGCCTGAGGGCCCTGGCGCCCAAGCAGGGTGGGACAATGGTGAAGGTTAAACAATCCATAAAAGGCGCAGCCACCTTGGACCGCAGAGCAACTGCTAATGCAAAAATGACTAGGAGCATCTGCCATTGGTGGGATTCTAGAATGTTCAGTCATAGACCACAGAAGGGAGCTGACATGAAGCTCATGTTGGTATGTATGTTCAGAACAGATGGCAGCAGTGAGAAGCAGCCCCTCATCTCTGTGCTGCAGAGTGAAGCCTCTAAATAAGAGATGACAACCCAGCTTTGATGAGAAGAGAGGGCGTGGAAAAGGTGGAGGTGGAAGGAAGAGGTTCAAAGGGGCTTTTCCTAAACACTGTCAGGTGGACCCCCGAAAGCTCTGCCACACTCCTTCACTCTTCAGTTTGCTGTCTGGAAGGAAAGATGCACCCTTTTTCCAAATAGAGGAGCATTTCAACGACAGATTTCAATGTGGAAAACATTGCTGAAAACTTTTCCTGAGAGTTTTCCTATAATTTCGGTGAGAGCTGCGGAGGCGAAGCTACTGAAAATACACACTTTGCCTGGTGCTTACTACGTAAGTTTATGACCCCAATCAATGCAAAAATCAAACGATGGATCTGCTATTTTAAAAGTAACATTAAAGACACCAAAATATAAAACATTTTCTCTCTTTCATGGACTCTGTCTTGACCTGTCATGGTATTTACTGGCTATTTCATGTTGTGCCCTGCGGAGGCGTGCAAACCCTCACCTCCCCCCATCCCCTCTCTCCTGACTGTGTGGGACCCTTTCCCACCAGAGGCAGCCTCAGCATCAAAGCACCTTACCCCACACCTTAGCCCCCAGGGCAAAAAAAGCCAGTCTCCCTTTCCCAAAGGCCCACCATCAGAACCCATAGACCCCAAGGGATTGTAACCTCAGTCCTGGGACAGAGCTACCTGAATGGGGGTGGGAAAGAAGCTAACGCACTGTGCCACTGCCAGCCAGTGCGGGGACTGCTGCCACCACATCCCGCCAGATGTCACCAAGGGGGGGAGGTGCCCACCAGACCCTCCCTGCATCCACACCCAAGCCCCTGCGGAAGGTGGAGGGCAGTAGTAGTTGCTAAGTGGAGGTGGGAAGAGGAAGGCCTACAGCAGCAGGTGGGGGACCAGGCAGTTGAGAAGCAAATTAAGGGAGGGAGTGGCAGACAAAGACAAGAGCCCAGGCGCCAAGCCCTCAGCACACACACCGTTGTCCCATCCCACCTCACTGATGAGATAAAACTGAAAAGTAAGCTTACTAAAATTTCCAAGACAGCAAAGCATTAAACTTCACTGCAGGGCTCCTCTGAGTGCACTGGTCACATGCCCAGGAAGCCACACTCGACCTGCCCCTCCATCCCCAATCCCTCCCCGCATCCTGACCACAACCCAGATGGACCAGGTAATTACTCATTTCCTGTCATCCTGGCGTTCAGTCTGGAGCTTCTCACTCAGCCACTGTCCCAAGCTAACCCTGCCTCACTTGCAAGCACTGACAAATTCTCTCCCTGACCCTGGAAACCAATACTTGAACTCTTTCTCCTACCACTTGCTGCCACAGCCAGTACCCATCCTTTCCTGGCTTAGAGACCTGTTAGACGTTAAAACTGTTGACTTCATTGCCGGTAGTTCTTTCCTTGCCTGCGTTTTATATGTGCACCCCACAGAGAAATTCAATGTAGGGTGTTGTTTGTGAACTTGTTTAATGTTTGGCAAGGGCTTGCTCTTGTTGGAGAGCCTGCACACACACACATTTTCCAGCGAGTGCATCAGGTTTTTAATGTTATCTCTACAGGAAATATGACTGAAAAGTTGGGACTTTGGATATTTTCCTTTCAAATAATAAAGCTAGATCATGTTAACTATTAGGTGGTAAACCAGAGCCTTCAAATCGGCAAGGTGTTTTCTTTCTTTTTAAATGCTCAGTCAGCGTTACCATGCGGGGGTTGAGGGGTCAGGAATAATTCCCAGGAGACGAGTTTGTACGTAGGGTTCAAAGGTTACATAACACTTAGACGCCATGGGGAAAGCACTATGGCATGGTAGTCAAATGCACCGGCTTTAGAGCCAGCCTGCCACCTGCAGACTCCTTCACTTCTCAGGGATTTACTGTCTTCATTGGGAAGAAGAGGATGCTAATAGTAGCTGCATCAAGGGGTTGCTGTGAGGAATCAATGACCCATCTCTGTAAAGCCCTTGGCCCAGCATGTTGTAGGTGCCCAATGACATTAAAGCATCAGCTCGTGGGTTGGTGAAAACTTCCACTCCAGCATTTGGTGAGCAGCTACTATGCCCTCAGCCTCGTTCGTGAAATGCATCAGGCAAACCTGTGGCAAACCTCTTCTCCTTGAGCAGTACCCCCAGTGGCAGAGAAAAGGCTGAGCTATTAGCTTGGAATCAGGTGATGAAAGACTGGGGGACGATGCTAAGAATTCAAGGCTTTCTCCCATGTGTGTATTATGCACATAATTTTTCAACTAAACTGGAACACTTTTGAGAGAAATGGGAGCGTCATTAATAATTAAGCCAGAACAGCAGGTGTAAACCATAACCAGGCCTGAGAAATAGGGTAGAGTCAACGCTGTAAGCCAGTTACATCATTTTTTTTCTCCTAGAGATTTCTACCCCAGGCAAAGAGGGACTTTATTGTGTTGACTGGGAGACCTGCCCAGCAAACTCCCAGCAAATTCTGGGGAGTCATTTCCTACACGCACAGATCTATTGACCCTGATCATGGAGTACACGAGGGATGGTGAGAGTCAGCTCTCACCCTGAGCAGCTGTTTGGTTGGTGAGACAAGACTAGTGAAAACAAAAACAAAATCATGAAAATGGAACAATCCAAACCAGAATGTGACTAAATGCTGGCGCTCGCGGCATAGCACTTCAGACGGGATCAGTATGTGACAGAGTGTTGTGTCCAGAGAAAGTAAAATGTTTAAGGAAATAATATATGGGTAGTTAGGAAACTAGGATTTGATTGTAGTCCTTGGTTTTGAGATGCATTCCTAAAAGTAAAGGAAATTACAAAGTCTAAACATTATCTAGGATCTGTCCCAGATAACCCTCTAATTTATCCTCCTATTGGCAGCTATCTTTCTAAGACCACTTCTCATCAACAAGCCTCTTGCCATAAATCTGGGACAGGGTATACTTTTGACCCATGACAAAAGGGCCATACGCTATTTGGGGGAACCCTTCTAGAAATAATTAAGAATAAATTTTTTAAAGTTAGATTTTGGTCTCAGTGCACTGTGCAATACCTTTGAAAAAAATTGTTGTGCTTTATATAAGAATATTGAGTTTCTTTTATTGTATTTCCAAGAAATGATAAATTTGGAGACAGTTTATCTATTGTTTGGTGAGATCAGGAAGACCATGGAAACATTATAGTTGAATCCGATAGAAAAAATAGAACTTTGAAAAGATGTTATCTTTTTTTATAAAAAATAGAACTTTGAAAAGATGTTATCTTTATCTTAAAACAGGTGAAATAGGCATATGTTATCAAACAAGGCTTTTCTGTTATAAACTCATGGCGAATTGTTTCAGTGGTGGCATAACATTTATTAAGAAATTGGTACCCACTAGGCCAATTTCTTTAAAAATTCCCCTTTGAAGCTTACTCAAGTTCTGCTAAATTTTGCACCTTGGAGGAAAATAAAGTGATTCTGAGATTCCTATTATTTTAATGAAAAATCTGGATTAATCTTGACTATTTAAAGCCAAATACTTCCCAGTGATAAAACCATTTCCAGAGAAAGAACTAAGTAAGAAATAGTTTTAAACAGAAGAGAAAAAAGCATCTTAAATGTGACCCACAGCTGTTTCAGACTTCCTGGGTCTCTCCCTTGACTCTCACCCATTCATTCATTCATTCATCATGCTTCTAAATTATGACAACATTGGACTTGAAAAAGAAATCTAAGGCTTCTAGGGTCCTTAGCTCCTGGGAGTTTTCTATTTGTATAGAGTCTGGGAACAGACTAGATACACCAAAATAAAAACAAATAGCAATTTATTAAGAATGATGGTCAAAGAAAATGCTTAGCCTCTAGGATATTCACGGAGAGAGATAAAAATGTTGCCTTCCTTGGCCAGATATGGCCTTAGGAAGAGTAGGGGCAGTAGGGCTTGACAGGGCAGCTTACAATAAAGAAAGATGATGTTGGTGGTATGGGTAGAAGAGACCAAGTTTTGGGGACATAGGAACTGCTTTACATATTTTAACTCATTTAAACCTTAATGAGTTAGGTAGCCAATGGCTCCTTCCATGATACATGGCCTTTCTGTCTGTTTACTACTTAAAGGACATTATAAAAAAAAAAGAAGTAAATAAAATAAAGGACATTATAGAAGCAACAAATCAAGGGCTTGTGTGTACTTTCCGCTGTAGAAGAACAGATAAAATTCCCTACGTTTTGAGAGGCGGTAGAGTGCAGTGTTTCAGAGCTCAGGTTCTTGAGCCAGACTTCCTGGGTTCAAACCCTGGTGCTATTTACCATCTGAGGCACTTTGGGAAGTTTACTTAAAACTCTCAGAGGTTCAGTTTTCTTATGTGTAAAAGGGCACTAATACTACTACCTACCCCTGCATAACTATCATATCTCTCATCTGCATTTTGGGACTACCTTGTATTCACCGCAGGAGGCTATTTTGCTCTTTCCACTCAGTCTCTTGCTAATTCTGCCAGAGATGAGGAGAACTTAGCTGGCTTCAATGGCTGACACTGTATCTTTTCTTCCTGTTAGTTTACCTTGCCCATTTTCACTAGTTATTTTTCAGCTTAATTAATTCCTTATATAGTTCCTTCAGTTATTTTCAACCTCCAATTTTTCTTCAGTGAATCCACCATCACCTTCCTTGTGGCACTTACAATAAATATTCACTCGTTTTTTGTCATTAGGTAATATTTATCCTTCCCTGTAGTAAACAGTAGAATATCTATTATTTTGTATTTCATCCCACTTCCATAAACATGAATAGAGCATGCTTAAATATTTTTATGATGAAGAGAAAAGGACAGCTGAAGTTCTAAGGGCTGCAAGGATGAGAGAAAATTGTGCATTTGCTCTTGCTTTCTATACAAATGTAAAAATTAAGGGTAAAACTTGTAAGGGGTGTTAATAATATAGAGAAATATAAATTGCACTTATAAGCATATAATTTTCATATCTGAATCATTGTAAATAAATTTTATTCAAAAAAATTTTTAATTAATTTTCCCCAGTGAAATAAAAGCAAGAAATGTCAGAATAAGAAACTGATGATTGAAGTTTGGCCTGAACTTGTTAAGATAAAACTACCATCCGTTAAAATAAATGAAACAGTGGCAAGGTCTTATTTTGATCTATATTTAGTAGGAGAGGTCAAAATTCTTGCCATGTTCTTGCTAAAAATTGCTTTGTAAGACAGAGACAAGAAAAGTGAAATCTAGGGATGCCAAACCCTTTCAGCTGTTTCTTGCAAAGATTCACCTTCTCCTTTGGAGGCCACGGCTGTGAAACTCTAATAAGAGTCACCTGACAACACTATTCAGCCAATTGCACTGAAAGGGAATCCCCCCTTTAGGACTAAAAGACGGTGACTATGGAAGACACTTGTGTGTGCGCCAAGAGTGCTGTGTCACTGTCTTAGCTTTTGCTTCTTTGGTTTCTTAATCAGTTTGGGGAGTTATCCTTTCCAAGAAAACACTTCTTAGTTGCGATAGACAGTAGTATGGTTACTTCTTTTCAGTTACTGACAGCTCTGCTAAAACAATCTACCTCTGCAATTTTACTGACGCTGCATCCTCCAATAAACAACACAGAAAATGAAAGCACAGGACTATTACTTAGACTAAGGTTTTTTAATCTAAGCGCTAAAATCTTAGAGCTGACCAAAACTTTACCAGTGATTTAGTCCATTCATTATTAGCAACTGAAACAAAGCTCAGAAAGTTCGGTATATTATCTAAAACCACTCAGTTTGTTATAATAGCAACTAACAAAAATTATAAAACATACCTACTCTGTGCTAGGGTTTATGTTAGTCTTATCATAATTTATAGTCTTCACAAATAACTTATAGTCTTCACAACACTCCTGAATGATTATTTTTCTATTTTATAGATGAAAAAAATGAAACTGAGAGAAGTTCAATGACTTACCCAGAACTACTCCATAGTAAGTAGTTGTGTTGAGTTTGAACCCAGGTCCGTCTCCCTGAAAACATACATATTCTTTCCCCACATGGTGCTGCCTCTCCAGGCAGAGAAGGATCTTTCCTAGAATGTAGATATTAGCATTCTGGTCCAGGATCTCTCCAGGGCAGAGCACCTCAGGGCTATCGGTATCGCGTCCGCCTCCTCCCTAGCAGGAATCACTCTGAGGGGTTACCGGCAAGATGGCAACCAGGGCGAGTAACTGAGAGGCTCAGTGTGAGAAACTCGCTCTCTTAGGGCGGTGAATGTAAAGGTTAGCAGCTGTGAGAACATGAGGATTAAGCAATTTGCCCTCTTAGATCCCTTTGAAGTCCTAACACCTGGTTGGAAGACAAATCCTTAAGTCAGAATTCCTGGTAGTGATAAACATATATGACTTTTTTCCAATTTAAGCTTTTCTTGCAGTAAGGATACTAAAATAACTCCTTAACTTGCTCTACAAAACAGATGGAATGTAACTTTTTCCTTCCCAGGTGACGTTGATTAAAGTATTTTCAGAGGTCAAGAGAACATCATGAAGTATGAGTCTATAAAGATTCAATGTCAAAAAATTCTCATTTTTTTCCTTTTTTGGATGTTTGCAAAATTACCAACAGCTGAACATAAAAGTAACAAAGCAAAAATTGAATGTGTAAGCCAGAAATGAGAACATTCATGATGTGGGAAAAAAAGGTTATGGGAAACTAGCAGATCTATTATGTAAGAATCATATTTTAGCACATCATTGCAGGACTCAAGGCCATTAATGGTTATTAATAGTCACCTGGGAAAATACTACTTTTTCTACTGCTCCAATTAATCTACAAAAATCTTAGAAGATTCTACAGAAGTAAAAGTTTTACAGACGTTTCATATGAATTTTAATTTCCAAAATAGCAAAAGGGAATATTTTATGGTTTTTATTTTTACATGTAAGAGCAGCAAGTGACTTTTGAAAATACCTCTGTCAATACTAGATAGATAGATATTAAAATAAATGTAGAAATGCTTCTAAATGATTATTTAGTAGGAGTCTTAGTCCACATATCACTAAACGTTAACTTCAATATTTCTGAATGATCAACAGCTTCTCACTTCAGTGGTGGGATCTTTTAAACACATCAAGAAGTGGAATGAGTCAAACAAAGTGACACTTAATATTTGTTTCGAAAACGAAAGTAAGTTACAATATCTGGGTATAGTTTGGTGCAACTGAAGAAATACTACTATCCTCTTACAGAATAAAGTAAGAAGAGGGGTTATAAGTGACACTTTTTTTCCATAAAGAAATAAAAATTCTTTGCTCTTGCAACTTGGACCCAAGGGATTTCAACTCATCACTTTATGATCATGAATTCACTAACATGCCCACAGCACATCTGTGAAAAATAGACTTTATTACTGTTTTACAGATGAACAGAATTGAGAATGACCATACTGTAAATTGGTAGCAGAAAGGGAATAGAATAGAGACACAAATTTCAAACATACAGTCTGTGCCAGGCAGAATAATAGCCCTCAAAGACTGCCCACATCCTCATCTTCAGGACATGTGAATACCTTAGGTTACATGACACAGGAGAATTAAGGTTGCAGATACAATTAAGATTGTTGATCCACTGACCTTAAAATGTGGAGAGTAGCCTGGATTATCCAGGTGGGCTCAATATAATCATGAGGATCCTTAAAAGTGGAAGAGGGAAGGCAGAAGAGATCAGAGTGATGTGGTGTGAGCAATGTTTGACCCAATGTTGTTGGATTTTTTTTTATTGAAGTATAGTTGATTTATAATATTATATTACTTTCAGGTGTACAGCATAGTGATTCAGTATTCTTACAGATTATACTCCATCAAAAGTTATTATAAAATAATGGCTATAATTTCCTCTGCTGTATGATATATCTTTGTTGCTTTTCTATTTTATACGTAGTAGTTCATATCTCTTAATCCCTTGCTCCTGCTCCCTTTCCTTTCCCCTTTGGTAACCACTAGTTTGTTTTCTATATCTGTGAGTCTTTTTCTGTTTTGTGTGTACATATATATATATATA
>NW_020174703.1:6139538-6233887 GCF_003031525.2 Neophocaena asiaeorientalis asiaeorientalis
TATATATATATATATATATATATTCATTTGTATTGTTTTTTAGATTTGAAAGTAGAAGAGGAATGTGGGCCCCTCTAGAAGCTGCAAAAAAGCAGGGAACAGGTTCTCCCCTCAGAGCCTCCAGAAAGGAATGCAGCCCTGCCTACAACCTTGACTTTAGCCTAGAGAGACCCACATTGGGCTTCTGACATACAGAACTATAAGATAATAAATTTGTGATGTTTTAAGCCGCCAAGTTTGTGGTAATTTGTTATAGTGGCAATTGAAAACTAATACACAGCTGTTTAATCATTTAAGAGCCATTACTACAATCATAATCATTAAAAAAGACTGTAAATAATCAATTTAAGCAACCAGAGGATAACATTAAATTTGGAAATGCAAGTCCATTTTGAAGTAATAAAAGTAGAAGCACACAGATTCCTTGGCATAAAGAAAGATGGAAAAGGAAATATCTAAGAGGAATGTTTTTTTCCTTTTCCACCAGAATACTAGAAGAGAAAGGAGATAAATAAAAAAAGCACATTGATCTAAAGGATAAGGTAAGAGTTCTAAAAATGCTGCTTGCAATAGCCTTCCAGGAGAAGTTTGGGAAGCTTTGTGCTTAGAGATCTTTAAGATACACAGTGATCTGTTCTAGGATGGTTTAGATATATATTAGCCTGATGACAAGGGCCTAGACTAGACAATCTCTCATGGCCTCCTCCAGCCTAAATATTCTACACAGACTTGACTCTGTTCCATTCAGTGCCACAATATTTATTACCTATCTACACAATGTAGGTCATCCTGCTATGAATAACCAAATAAGACATAAACTTTGACTTTAAAAAGTTCACAGTTTAATAGTGAACCAGAGTTAAACAACCAACCATATTTAAGTTAGACAATGAAAAGAATCATAGGGGTGGATAAGTGATATATTGATTAAAAATCATTAAATATCTAAAAATCAATGCAGAATAACCAATGCATTCTTACTGATTATAAAACAAACAACATCATTGGTCACCACTGTAGATTTCCAGGCATCAACTTATTACGATGAGAATTTATCCTGTCTTTCCTAAAACACTAGATAAGAAACGTGGAAAAGTAAATAAAATTCTTTAATGTAGAATTTCAGCTAAAAAATACAGAAGGAATGATAGAATTAGATTCTATCTAGAATGTAAAACTACCAAACTACTATTTTACAACCTCTGTATAAAATAATGCATCTGGGCAATGAGCATTGATAGATGCTAAAAGCATTAAGTGAAAATTTGATGATGAATTTTATAATGGAGGGATCAGGCTGAGGCCACCTAAACACACCAAACTGCTTTAACATCACTAAGTATGACACCAGCCATTATGTACCTCTTTGGGAGTTGTTAGGAAATAAACCATACCATCTATAAAGTATTCTTTCCTCCCAAATACTTAACCCAAATCTAAATATCTTTCACAGGAAAGTCAGGGATAGAGGAGCCAGTTCAAAGAGACATGGAAGCAGTCAGTTAAATACAGAATGTGAACCAGGAGGCATAATCCAATTTCTCCAGCAAATCAATGACGTTTAAAAAGGGAAGGGAGAGAGGACTGTTATGGAATAAAAGAGACTAATGAGACCTAACAGCCAAACCTAACATGTAGAACATATAGGATCCTGATTCAAAAAAGAAACAACCCTAAGAAGGCATTTTTAAAGATCACCAGAGAAATTTAAATATGGACTAGGTATAAAAAAAATATTATGGGATTATTGTTATAATGTGATAAGAGCAAGGCATTATTAAAATTATTTCTTATCTATTAGAGGTGCATACTGAGGTGTTCATAAATTTTACAAATATGATATCTAGTTACGCTTTTAAATACCCCGAAAAATAGCGTGTGTGAAGAATACATGGAAAGAAATTAGCAAAACAGTGCTATGTATTTAAGTTGTATGATGAGACATGAGAGTAATTACAGGTTTCCCTCTCCTTATATGTTTGAATTTTTTCATAATAAAAAGTTTTAAGGAATGAAAATAATTGTAAAGAAATAAAAAGATACCTAGTCTATTTGATCATCCCTCATCACTGAATTAGTAAAAGCTTGGTATATCTGTGCTAGAAATTTTCTTTATAGTTTTCTACACATATTTTTCATTAGCAGTCTGACTTCTATCACTTTAGGATTGAATGCCTTCCACATCATAGGGAAAGGATGTTTATTACTGACCAAATTTGCCATCTATATTACCAAGGATAAAAAATTATCATAGTAAAATATTACTTCTAATGCTCAACAAGTAAAGGAGCAGTAGATCTGTTTCCGCTTGTTTGGGGGTACGTATACAGCTTCCAGTCACTTTCTATAGTGAAGGGTGAATATGGTGGGGAAATATTTGCAAATTTTTAAATTCCTTATGGTTTATATGGTCAAGGTTAGTGTTGTTACCTTTGTCAAAGTGCCTAATTCCCAAATTTTGAAGGGTTACAAACTGTAATGTGTCTGCTTTAAAGTGCTTATCTTATGTAAAATTCAGTCCAGACATTTATAATTAATAATGTTACTCTCTTGCCTAATTTTATTTATTTATTTATTTATTTATTTATGTTTTGCGGTACGCGGGCCTCTCACTGTTGTGGCCTCTCCCGTTGCGGAGCACAGGCTCCGGACGCGCAGGCTCAGCGGCCATGGCTCACGGGCCTAGACGCTCCGCGGCATGTGGGATCTTCCCAGACCGGGGCACGAACCCATGTCCCCTGCATAGGCAGGCGGACTCTCAACCACTGTGCCACCAGGGAAGCCAGCTTGCCTAATTTTAAAGTACAACAGAGACTTCTCAATGAGAACAAAGGGCTGCAGGACAAAATAGATTCATCTTCAACATTGCTACATATATGCATGAATGTCAGATCTGGTCTACAGTAGTTCAAGTTATAGTATTAAACTTTGGAAGTTCATGAAAAGACTGTTTAGCAATAATCCTAGCAGTGGATCAAAATATAAATCTCATCTTAGGCTATTCAGGAAGCCTTTGACAGCATTTTAAATAGATGATCCCTTCTAAAAAAAATGTTATCCTTTAAAAACCTTTTATTTGCAAATAATTTTTCTGGAGAAGGCTTGAAGGTACCTACATCCTCAAATTACATTTTAATGTGATTAAAAATATTTTCAAAGAAATGTAAAATTTTATAACACAAATACAAACTTTAATCTTTTTGTCTGAAATACCCTAAAAATTTTTAAATGTAACACACTGTCTTTTCTTTTTAAAGGTAGCTTGGCATGAATAGACACCCAGAAAGCTGTAGATGGTATTTTCCACCAGAAGAAAGTAAAGACATAGCAGGGAGGAAAATTAATCCACATAAACAAGCTATGTTACAGAGATTTAAGGTATTTTAGCTAGTTTTTGTCCCTGTGAAAATTTAGTTATGTGGTCAGGGACTGTAGGTATAACGACAATGAAGTTGATTATTTCTGCAGTATAAGCAGGGTATGCATTACATATTTTTTAATGTAAAAAATTGTGCTATGGGTTACAACAATTATGAAGATGTTTTGTAATTATGGCATTTCGTTCGGCGGAGGGTATAGAAAGAATGATGCTTCGAGATTTATGTATCATATAACACCCATTACCTTTTACCTCTTCTTCCTATGCCTGAAACCCAAAGATCTTACCAACCACGGCCTCAGTGTATTTCCCTTCTGCAGGAAGAGGGAAGTACTGGTTTGGTGATAAGTTGCTTCCATATCCCAGGAGAAAACCTTCCAGTTTTACATTAGGATTTGGACGCAGGAACTTCAAGAGGATGGAGTCACTTGTAGTATTGATGTGGACCTTCAGGTTTGGCCTTTTACCTAAAGATGGAAACAAAAATATAGGTGGCTGTTACTTCACCTCTTTAGCATCCAAAGTTACTGGCTAGAGGCATTGTTACTGGCTAGAGGCATTGTTATTGGAAATCGTGATATCTAGCTACTCAAGATCACAGCACACCCACCAAAACAGCTAAAATACAGGTTATTTTGAGATCAAAGAAAACAGACTTAATAACATATAAAGCAAAAGCAGTCTAGAATACAAAGTAAAATCTTAGGGTTTAATATTTTGTAGTTTATTATTGAGCAGGTAAATGGGATTTAAGGCTACCTTGGCTATCCACAGTTGGTCAGAACCTTCATTTTATACATCCTATCTGGGAATGGTGAAAGGATCTGAATTTCTTATCGGTAAATTGAATTACTGAACATTAAAACCCCCAGCTTCCTCAGTGCTGGTCTCCAGCAGTATCCTCGCAGGACTTAGTGATTAACAGAGTTGGAAAGGGAGGGAAGTGGGTGGATTTTGGCTTAGGGGTAACTGAGATAGTAGAATAAGGGATTCTAAAAGGAGCAGGGCTGAGAAGAAAGATGATTAGTTCCATTTGGAGTTCGCTGGGTCAGTGAGACAACTGACTGTTGTCTCAGTGATTAGTCAACTTACTGTTGGAAATGTCCAACAGTAAGTTTACTATCTAAGTGTGATGCTCACAAATGGGGTCCAGATCCATCGGGGTGTCTTTAGTTTATAAATGATTATTGGGTGAACTTCCCCAGAGAGACTGCAGAGTAAGCAGAGAAACTCTATATTTTCAAGGCATTATTATTATTATTTAATTATGAAGGCAACAGGGATGGACACTCACACTAACCAAAGGTCTTGACCAAGCAATGAGGAAACAACACTGTCTTTTGTCTTTGGGGCCAGAAGGAGCTGGGTCCAAACTGCAGCTCTGCCATATACTTATAAGTGTGCCCTGGCTGCTCACTAACCTGTGCTTGAGCCTTCTTTCTTGATTTGTAAATTATGGATAACGATGTCTACTTTGACAGGTTGTTTACATAGGTTAGTGCAAATGGCAATATCTTAAAGCTGGTACACAGTAATTGCTTGATAATTGGTTACTTAATCAGGTCCACCCAAAGCCCGTTAGTCACAGTTTAGAAATCCAAAAAAGCTTTGTTAGGTTTTCGTAAGTTCATGTCAAACTAATTTGGCAACAAAACTCAATCTGAACTGTTATGAGGCCACTTAATCTTTCTTTAATCTCACTGAATAGTCAGTGTGACTTATTCACATGTTTAATTATAGGAATCTTTTTTTAAATTAATTTTTATTGGAGTATAGTTGCTTTACAATGTTGTGTTAGTTTCTGCTGTACAACAAAGTGAATGAGTTATCTATCTATCTATCTATCTATCTATCTCCACTCCTTTTAGATTCCCTTCCCATTTAGCTCACCACAGAGCATTGAGTAGAGTTCCCAGTGCTATACAGTAGGCTCTCATTAGTTATCTATTTTATACATAGTAGTGTACCTATGTCAGTCCCAATCTCCCAATTCATCCCACCCCCGCTTCCCCCCTTGGTAGCCATAAGTTTGTTTTCTACATCTGTGACTCTATTTCTGCTTTGCAAATAAGTTCATCTGTACCATTTTCCTAGATTCTAATTATAGGAATCTTAATTCCTATACTTAAATGTGCTTAATTAAAGGGTGCTGATCAAGACCTCACTGAATAGGTTACTTAATACATGGTCTAGGCATCCTAGTACATTTCTAAAATCCAAAGATTTTCTGAATTCTAAAACAAGTCTGGCTCTGAGAGTTTTAGATAAGAGATTGTGGACTTCAATTATTTTCTTTCTTTCTTTCACTGGGAATTCATATTTTAAAAATATTTTACCTATTGGGAAGACTGTATTTACTAACTTAATAATTCAGTCTATTTCTCATTAATCAAAGACTTATATTGTATATATACCAGTCAGGACCTCTAAATAGCATGGGTTTCCCAAAGCTATCACTCTAAATTTATACTATTCCAGTCAAAAGTCATCCTGGGCGACCTCAATATAGCCACATAGAAGAATTCCATTAGGCCTTTGAAGCAATAAAAACAACACGTCTTGGAGACCAGGCTGTGGGAACCACTCTTTTACTTTAGCAGTCGGTACTATTTCCAGGTATGTGCATAGTACTTTGTACTTCCCAAGAATTTGATAAAATTTCTATAACTTCTTGGTTCTCTGACTGCTATTGTTACACTTGTGGCAAAAAACCCAGAGACACTGAGCAGCTTATCCAAAAGTCTGAGGGAGACTCATCCCCAGCTCACCTAATCCAATTCTCTTATAGGACAAATGACTAAATTGAGGGCAGCCACACCTCTGTCAGTCTGCAGGTGAAGTTCAACGTCAAAACCGCACTTAGGTTCTCGCTAGGCTGGACTTCCTGCTCTCATTTTTATTGCGAACTTTGTCATGACCCAAATGAGTAAGGAGTAGCTAACCCCCATACCGTAATGCTGAAATTGATGCTAACTGATAATGTTTTGTCCTAACTTTATAAGATTTTGATAAGGTGATATATATATATATCACCTTATCAAAATCATAGATAGACAGATAATCTCACATATATAACACAGATTTTGGTCAAGCCAATTTTCCCCTTCTTAGTTATGTGCCTAGATTAACCCTACAGTTAATCTAGGGTTAATATTCTGCTACCTTATAAGGTTATCGGGTCTCACAATAAATCAAAAAACAGCTGGCCTGTTTCCAACACCTTGTTAGGAAGAAGAGATTAGGAATCTTCATGAACTTAGGTTGTACTCTTTTTGGGCTAAGAGTCAAGAGTCACAGCATCATCACATTAGACCTTTGCTCACAGACTGTGGCCTGATGTACCATGTTATTCCCCCCCTTGGAAAGTAGGAAGGATGGCTGTACCAACTGAGAAAAAGGAAGGTTGTACACAGAACTACTGACTAACAAAAGTGGAAGTGTTCTTGCTTCCTCTGCCCAGAATTTTCATGACTCCAGTCCTTCTCCCTTTTGCTAATAATTTATGTCAATAAATACATCAACATCATGTAACTTTCTGAATAAATTAGCATTTATCTGACCTACTTTCTCCAAAATTCCAATTCATACTACTCTCTAGAGCTAAACTTTTAAAAGTCCTGAGAAAGAAAAAAGCACACAAACAAATCTTTTCTCAAAACAGCATCACAAATTTAATAGTATATTGAGACTCTCATCCCAGTTCCTTACTGGATCTAGGAACTCAAATCCCTTTATTATCTTGCTACACATGAATTCTGTCTTTTTTAAAAAAATTTTTATTGGAGAATGGTTGATTTACAACATTGTGTTAGTATACCGGAAAGTGAATCAGCTATACATATACATATATCCACTCTTTTTTAGATTATTTTTCCCATGTAGGCCATTACAGAGTACTGAGTAGAGTTCCCTGTGCTATACAGTAAGTCCTTATTAGTTATCTATTTGTTACTTTTCAACATCGCTCATTTCTCTTTGGCCAGTATAAATCTTCTCACATTCTGCAGTGCATACGAGGCCCTGGCCCTACACCTATGCTCACATTGTCACCCAGCATGGATTCCCTCAATACCCCTTTGCTCACTCAGTTATGACCCCACTGACACTTTCAGAGCTCAGCAAAATGGTTAAGTAATTTTTTTGTCCTTTTCATCTGAATAAGTTCCTCAAGTGTCCCTTCAAATGAATGTTTGGACTAGTATTCAATTTTACATTCTTAAACAATTTCCCCAATATTTTAAGGTATATCTCAGTGCATCCTATAATAATTTTTCATCTTTGATAAATTTATCTTCACTCCAAGTAATTCTGGCTTAAAGGCCTGGAACACTAGTCATGTAATAACAGTTATCTTTCAACAGTTAGTGCGAAGACCTCAGGTGAATGACTTACGATAGAGATCATAAAAAAAAGTACAACATGATACAAGCTTAACTAGTAAAACATTGATAAGTAAAGTGGCATACATATCGCCCAGGAAAGCCCAGGAGTACAGAGAAATAAGATTACTGGAAGAATATTTTATTGCATCCTATATGAGAAACAAAGCCTATACTAATCAAGAGTGAGAGAAAATGAAGAATGTGAGCATTTCAGGAAAGCAATACTAGAACGGCTGAAAAAAAAAGATTGCATGTTGGCAAAGTAGAACTTTGGAACTATGACAGTTGTTTCTAATCCTCTGTTTGCAACACCCTAGGGTATCTCTAAATATTTCCAAGGGTGTTGTGAAATTTTATAAGAAAAAAATCCCTTTCAAAACAAAATTAGAAATAATCCCCATTTAATTTTTAAAAGAAAATACATGCCCTGTGGCATTGAAAACAGTGAGGAAGGTAGTGAGATGAGAAAATCAGACAAAAGGTAGAGCGCTACAAGTTCATAGAACCCTCTAGATCAACCAGACGAGTCAGGTTGCTATTGCTATTGCTATAGGCACAGGTGCTGAGCAGACATTTAATGTTGACCCCAGAATTCTGAGTGCCTGTGGTCAGTGTCAATAAAACTCTGTAAAGAAACATAGCCCAAACACAAGGCACTTAGTTAAGCCAGCTAAACTACCATGGACATCCAGTCACTGATCTGTGAGAAAGGAGTTACCATCACAACCCATTTAGTAGGAGAAATTCTTTCATGTCTAATTTCTCTTCAGGTTATCTTAACACTTTCCAAAATATTTCAGAATGTGGTCTAAATTGCTGATATGAAGTTGGTCACGTTGATAAAACCACTTCAATAGAAAAACTGCAAAACACGAAAGTTCTCTTCTAAAAGTAAAAAATATCTATTAGTGTAGTAGCAGTAAATGCCTTAGCCTCTAAGCTCTCAGTGTTGTAAAACAGTAAATAGCAAGTTTGAGAATAATCAGATTAGCAATTATTTCCATAAGATATTAAGTAAAAGAATATCTATAATAGTGATGTCAATAAAATAATGACTCACTTGTTTCAGGATTAAAAGAATAAACCCTATTCTTTTCTATAAACCCATAGTATGTTCCTCTTTTTTTACACACATTCTATTTACATTGCCAACCTGTATACTTGTTCAGTCACTTATTTTGTTATACAAAATCAAATTTTCTCAGACATCAAAATAATTAAATCAGTTTCCATCAGTTCAGATATGATATGTGTGAAGCATAGGCTTTAAAAAATGATAAATTGGACTTGATCGGATTTTAGTTTTGAACTTTAAAGGGACTAATAAGAAAAAGAAAAGGCTAACTGCAGATTGGCAGGAAACATTTGCAGTACATTTACCAATTAGAGGCTTGCATCCAGAATATTTAGAAGAATATTTTCTACTCAATCAGACAACAAAACATTTAAGAATAAAGGGCAAAAAGCTTGAATAGATCCTTCACTAAAGGAAATATATGATAACCAAGAAGCACATGAAAAGATGACATGAGGGTTGTCAGATGTTTTCAGTAAGGGGTCAAGTAGTAAATATTTTAGACTTTGCAGACCAGATGTTCTCTACTGCAACTACTAAACTCTGCCATTGTAGTACAAGAGCAGCTATAGACATTATGTAAATCAGTGGACATGTTTGTGTTCCAATTAAACTATATTTATAAAAATAGGCAGTTGGCTAGATTTGGCCACCCAGTCCTAGTTTACCAACTCCTGGTCAACATCCTTAGTCTTCAGGGAAATGCAAGTTAAAACCACAGTGAGGGATATCATACACATTAAGAACGGCAAAAAATGAAAAGACTGTCAATAACAAGTGTTATGCAGAATTTGGAGCTCTCATACATTTTGAGTATGAATGTTAAATGTTTCATGAAGTTTCACCACTGGTGAAAACCGTTGGTCAGTTACCAAATAACCCATCAATTTCATTCCTAGGTATTTACTCAGGAAAAATGAAAATATAAGTTTATGCAAAGACTTGTGTGCAGATATTCAAAGCAGCACCAAAATGGAAAGAACCTAAATGTCCATCACCAAGTTGAATGGATAAAAATTTATGGCTTATCCATACAATGGGATATGAGCCAGCAATAAAACAGAACAGCATTTCAATGTGGTTGAATCTCTCTGGTTTACCATAATGCCACTGTAGAATAAGCCAAATTTTCCTCACCTCTGTAATCACCTTATACAGACTCTCCTGACGGGAGCACATTCAGGCATCTTGCCATTACAGCACTGGTGAAAGTAGTTTTAATAGTGCCTAATATTATTATTCACCATTAAACAAATGGTACATATATAAAAGCAGCAAGTCCTTTTCAGGCATTACTATGCTCCAAGAACTGAACATTCTAAGTTTCAGATGTATTCTGTGTTCTTCTCAGACAGTTAGCTTGCAAGTGGAAACATTCCAATGCCTTCATGATCAGAGCAGCTAATTAAGGAACTATCAATATGTCACATCTCAAGTGTATGTATTAAACAGGGCAGTTACTGTCTGATAACACATTCAAAAGTTTCCCCCCAAAATCACAGCTGATGGCATAGATTGTGTTTAACTGAACCATACAAACCATAAGTTTAACATGGGACTTGGCAATAATTTAACATTTGTTTTAATTCTTAGGGAGTGAAAAAGGTATCATATAACAGTGGTGCTCACATGACTCTACCTGTTCTGGTACCATGATCCAAGGAAAGATGTTAGAAGGGGAAAGAAAACCATATGGAATTACATTAATTTTTCTGTGACAGCCATAAGGTAAAAGGAGTGGCCAAGGCAATTAGGGAAGTGTCTTCAGTTGTTCCTGATCATTCAGTAGAAATGTGTAATCTGTAGTTTATAACATGGCTTTTCTTACCAATAACAACCACCTGAAAGCCAGTGACATGACTAGAAATTTTCCATAGCAAGAAAAGCACGGCACCTTCAGTTAAATATTTTAAGGAGAATGAAGATTAAATATCGCTATTAATCAAATAATATTAGGTATTATAAAAACTACTTCTACAAGTGCTGTAATGGCAAGATACTTGAATAACCTTCCATCAGAAGGAAAGTCTGTGCAAGATGGTTTTGAAGAAAAGGGAAGTCCGGGCCCATTCTGCAGTGCATGATGGCATGCCAGACAAGATAGGTGGAAGGAATTAAATTGCTTTGGTGATGATAGTGGTGGTGGGGGTGTGTGTATTCAGAATTACAATTAAAAGCACTCACAGAATAACACGAGACAAATCCTTTTAAATTTTCAAGTTGTTATATTCTTTTTTTTTTTTGTGGTACGTGGGCCTCTCACTGTTGTGGCTTCTCCCGTTGTGGAGCACAGGCTCCGGACGCGCAGGCTCAGCAGCCATGGCTCCTGGGCCCAGCCGCTCCACGGCATGTGGGATCTTCCCGGACCGGGGCACGAACCTGTGTCCCCTGCATCGGCAGGCGGACTCTCAACCACTGCGCCACCAGGGAAGCCGCTGTTATATTCTTACTATTAACCCCATATATCTCACGGTATCCTGGCTCTCTGGATCTCCAGATTGGAATTCTTCCTCAAAACCCCATAGATTCTCTATCACTCTCTTCCCAACTCTTTACCAAGGCCCAGTAAAGAACTTTTGAGAACTTGCAAAGAGCTAGTGTGCAGTAAACACGGAGCAGCTCTACAACATGTCTTCCAGAAACAGGGATGTCAATGACAGTTGTTTAAGTTGCGCATTGCAAAAGTCTAAATGGCACCATTCAAACCACCTTTTATTTACGGCCCTATATAGCAGCCACATTCACAAAGATGATGCAAAAATAATTGCTATTTACAAAAATGGGCAATTTGGTAAAGGTAGCCATCTTGAAATTCTCTAATCTCTTCCCAAAGTTCTCAAACCTTTGATTTCTATCTTCCCTACCTTCTGATTCTGCTGTCACTGGTAATGAGGGGCTTTGGGTGGCGGGTTGCCTGGCATAAGGAAGATAGGGACCCAGCTACAAACACTTTCGATATTGTGCTCCCTAACTTACAAATGAAATTACTTCACCAAATATATACAACTCAGATGATGAATCAGGGATCTAAATAAGAACAATTGAGGAAAAGGGATTCTGGGCATTCAGGAAACGATGAATTAATACCACACAGTTTTAGAGGTGAACAGAAGGCATCCCTTCTTGTGTTTTTTACAATATAAGAATATATGTATGGAAGCAATCTAAGTGTCCAGCAACAGGTGAATGGATAAAGATGTGGTATATACATGCAAAGGAATATTACTCAGCCATAATAAAAGAATTAAATTTTGCCATTTGCAGCAACATGGGTGGACTTGGAGGGCATTAGGCTAAGTGAAATAAGTCAGACGAAGACAAATACTGTAAGATATCACTTACACATGGAATCTAAAAAATATAACAAACTAGTGAATATGACAAAAAAAGAAGCAGACTCACAGATATAGAGAACAAATTAGTAGTTACCAGTGGGGAGAAGGGAGGGGGAAGGGGAAATATAGGGGCAGGGGATTGAGAGGTACAAAGTATTAGGTATAAAATAATATACAAGGATATATTGTACAACATGGGGAATACAGCAAATATTTTATAATAACTATAAATGGAGTATAACATTTAAAAATTGTGAATCTCTATATTGTACACCTATAAGTTACATGTTATACATCAACTATACTTCAATAAAAAAGAAAGTATATAAGAAATACCTTTTAAGAATATGTAAGAAAATATCTGAAAGTATAAGAAAAAATCCTGATTAAAATAATTTAGATATATATAAAGCAAGATTTTTATAAATCTAAGGAAAGATGGCATTTTTTAAAAAGTATAGGGAAAAAGTTGTGGTTAAAGTCCCATAAGCCGCATGGACAGCTGCCAAAGCCAGGGACTGGGGGGCTTTAAATAAACTCACAATCTGACTTTACACATACAGGATCAACGTTAGCAAGAAGCTCACAGCAGAGCGTCCTGTGATCTCTGCTCCAGCTCAAGCAGAGCAGGCTGCTTCCTCTCCTGTGCCCCGAGGTGAGACTGCCAGCGGGAGGACACGTGCCCACAGGCAACATGTGCTCTCAGAGTTAGGAAATAAAAAGTCCAGCTTACCTGGAGAGCTCCCCTCAGAAGCCACACCCGAACGATTCCCATAGAGCTAACACCCCCCAGGAGTCAACTAGTTAACTTTTATTAGGACATTATGGTCATCAGCTACACAGAGGTTGTTTGGCTATTGAATTCAGAAAGAAATGCCATTTTGCCAAAAATCTGAGGGAGAAAATGTTTTCTTCCTAATGGGGCACTTTATATCTATTTGCCCAGATGTTTGTGTAAGTGAGTTCCATTTCAGCTAAAACAACCACGGTTTCAACCAGTTTCCACCTGGGTAAGAATTCCCAATGCCCTGATTCCTCAGGCCAATACTTTACCGTCTGGTGACTTTGGATGACTGAATTAGACTGAACCTGCCAATGTTGATATTTCAGCACCACTTGGCAGGGCTAACAGTTTTACCAAAGGAGCAAAAACTTCATTACCTACTTTATAACCCAACCAATAGCCCAGCAGGAAAATTACTTTTCGTAGACAACCTTCTAAATGAATGGCCTCTCATCCTTAAGGAGAAATCTTATCCTGAGACATATACAGTTGTCACTTGCACATACTTCCTTGATCTAATTCTCCCAAAATTAGTCTTTAAAGTCTGAAGCATGCTGGGGTTTTTTTTGTTTGTTTTCTTTTCCCCAGGGGGTGGGTAGGAGGGGCAACTACATGCAATCAATGACCATATATTTGATATAAGGGAAAGGAGGCAGTAACGTGGTTCACTTCAAACAACTACAAAGTCTAAATAAAATCTATATTTACTTTGGGGAATTTAGGGAATTAGTATTTTTACTCATCTGCTTTTCATTGTATCCATTCACTTACAACAAGGTACTAGGCATTAGTGATACCAATTCAAATATGACCTATCTGATCACAAAATTGCATCCTAGTAAATTAGACACATAAATAAGTCAACTATTTCAGTGCAGCATGATTAGAACAATTTGTTCAATGCAGCTACAGTACAGGGGCTCTAGATCTGATGGAAGGGGTGGAACAAGAGGATATATAACAAATGTGTCCCTTTGGTTTTATTAAACTGGTCACAAAAATAGTTTTTATGCCATGAGGATATGCCAAATTCAGGTAGGAAAGTAGATATCAAAATCTGTTTTGTAATACTTTTTCTGTACTGCTTTAGACAACTGGTAGATTCTTAGTAATTATTATTTTTTAATACATGTAAAAGAAAGAGAAGAAAAGGCTAAGGGGCTTAACAAAACTCATTCCTTTCTTTTCGTTCTTTTTGTGCTTGATTTCATGAAAATCCTGGAGGTGATTTGCTTACATGTTCTTGCTATTTAAAGTAAGGCATGATAACAATAGGTCCTCCTGATGGAAAAAGGGATACGCTCCATGCCAGGGTTCTTAAAGAGGAGTCCCCCAATTAGAGCATCAGCATCACCTGGGAACTTGTTATAAGTACAAACTCTCAGACCCCACTCCAGACCTCTTGAATCAGAAACTTGTGGGTAGGGCAGTAACCTGTATCTCAACAAGCTGTCTGGGTAATTCAGATGCATACTCAAGTTTGGGAACCATTACTCTTTGCAAACTCAGTGCATTAAAATTAAAATTAGGGCTTCCCTGGTGGCGCAGTGGTTGAGAGTCCGCCTGCCGATGCAGGGGACACAGGTTCGTGCCCCGGTTCGGGAAAATCCCACATGTCGCGGAGCAGCTGGGTCCCTGAGCCATGGCCGCTGAGCCTGCACGTCCGGAGCCTGTGCTCCGCAACGGGAGAGGCCACAACAGTGAGAGGCCCGCGTACCGCAAAAAAAAAAAAAAGTTAAAATTAATGGGCCCAATGTCTTTTGAAAGAGATTTACAGATATACAATACAGTATGGAGGAAAAAGGACCTCACCCACAATGTTAAATTTCCTGTCATGAGAATTTTATATATATTTTGGTCTTTGAAAAAACTCTGTGAATTACACTTTTCTGGGATTATAATTTCTGGAGATACAAAAGGTAAATCGTTTTTAAATGTTAGGAACATTTCTCTGACTTCTAGCATCAATTACATGTCTTTAAATCTGACCAATATTTAGAGACTTAAAATGTTAACTCATCTTTGCTTCTATGATAAAAAATTTTAAACATAAGAAAAGTTGTAAGAATTGTGCAGTGCACATCCACAGAGCCAGCACCAAGAGTCAATGATCAATATCCTACTATATTTGTTTTACCACATATTTATCCATCTCTCCATCCTTTCATCCATCCATCCATCTAACTTTTCAATGAATTTCAAAGTAAATTGCACTTCACTATTCTTCCTCCTAAACACTTCAGTATGCATATCATTAACTAGAGTTCAATATTTATATTTTTCTTTGGAGATAAAATTTACATATAAATTAAATACATAAATCTTAACTATACGTTGCTGATTCTTTCCAAATGCCATACGTATATGTAACCCAAACCTGTATCAGGATGTAGAATATTACCGTCAACCCAGGTTTCCTCACATTCCTTGTCAGCCCATTCCCGGCCCATCTGCCTAGAAACAACTATTGTTCTATTTTACTGTCATAAATTCGTTCTACCTGTTCTAGACTTCAGTTAAATAGAATCATACAATATGTACTCTTTCATGTAAGGCTTCTTGCACTCAACATAATGTTTTGGAGATTTATCAGTTCTGTTTTGTGCATCAGTAGTTTTTGCTGTTGTTATTTTCACTGAATAGTATCCAGATAATTATTAACACTAACATTTTTATGTCTTCCGATGTCTTCACAAAGTATGAACCTCTCTTGATTTACTGATTTTTTAAAATATTGATTATATTGTAATACAATTTTCTCTGAGAACAAGTGAATTTATATATATACATATTTTTTCTTTCCAGGTATTTAACATTATGCTATTTACCAGGTAAACAAAACTATTTATAAACTCTCCTATTTACAATAGACACCTAATCATAAGACTGAAAGGTTTAATGGTAAAGTCAGACAAAACTATATAATGATTTCATTTCCACTGGAAGGCTAAGCACTGGTCACTGATACTCAAGTTCTCTGATATCTTTCGCTGTCACTCCCAGCTAATGGAACACCAGGCCAAGTGAGCCACTTTTGAAAATATTGACTTTCTTACGTCTAAGAGTGATTTTCACTAAGAAGAAACTAGATAAATTTAAACATGTGTCATAAAGAAAAACTAATTGCTTGTCCTGACAATCTCAAAATGATCATGTATCAAAAAACAGAAAAGCTGTCATTCTGATTAATATCAGTATCTTTGGTCAATTTTTCCAAAAGGACCAATATTTCTTATTCTTTTTGTTTCTCAGTAGCTCCAATATGGGCAAAGAGTAAATTCTACTGACCAAGTAGAAGTTGAATTTAATCATAGTGCTTCTTTATAGGACAAAGCAGAAGATGCATAACTTCTACCAGCACTATAATAAATCCCGCATATATGAGATTATATAGCTCTTGTTAAAACATTGCTTGAGGGATCAAATTAGAAACACTTTTCATAAAAATGAAAATTTTGCCATCTTGTAAAACACCATCAAACAGTAACAAAACTTCCTTACATATTTCTGGCATTCATTCATTTCTGCAAGGTCTCACAAATAAAAACATAAGATGGAGCTGGAACAAATGGTTTCACCCACCATCACTGTTTAGACATTTGGAATCTTCATGAATTGTTTATAATTTGTGCAGTTAATAAATACCCAGTGCTGATGGTATACAGCTGCTTATTTTGAGATCTCACAGCATCAAAAGCCTTCCATGGGCTAGAAGAAAATGACTAAACCATCATGAGAGTGTGATCAGTGGTACCAAGTACTAAGGCAGGGTGGGCCAGGAGACTCAGGAAGCTCTAGGAAGGGCCATTTGCTAACAACCGCGTAGTAGGGCATCCCATTTTAATATGTTGTGGAAGAAACTGAAGAGGTTCTGGCAACAACTTTGCCTTTCAGCATGTTTGACCTAGGTCAACTTCCTCTCTAAGGCTCATTTTTCTCCTCTGTAGAATGAATTGGAGAATTCCAAATCCATTCTCAATCACACATTCAAGGATATCTCTAATACCTCATCAAGAAAAAATACTATCTTTCTATTAAAATGCAGGAACATAAGTGAGAAAATAAACTTGTTTATAAAAACACTATCCTAATCATTTTCAGAAGATATTTTTCACATGACTCCAAAATTGTACCTCAGATTTGAAATACAGAATAAATATTTTCATAGGCACATGGAAAGAATGCGTGTGAGCATCACATATAATTTTTAACAGCTTTTGTGAGGCATAATCACACACCACAAAATTCACCTATTATAAGTGTACAGTTTAAATTTATATTTAGCAAACTTCTAGAATTTACTGAATCCACCACAATCCAGTTTGAGAACATTTTCATCACTCTAAAACATTTCCCTGTATCCATTTGTAGCCAATACCTGCTCCCACCCCTAGCTCCAGGCAACCACTGGTCTGCTTTCTGCTTTTCTGGTAATTTAATATAAATGTGATCTTTGGTGTCTGGCTTCTTTCATTCATACTGATGTACAGTATTATGTAAGTTACATGTGTACGATATAATGATTCACAATTTTTAAAAGTTATAATCCATTTATAGTTATTATAAAACATTGGCTATACTCCCTGTGCTGTACGATACATCCTTGTAGCTTATTTTATACATAATAGTTTGTAGCTCTTAATCTCCTACCCCATGTCGTCCTTCCCCCCTTCCCTCTGCCCACTGGTAACCACTAATTTTTTCTCTATATCTGTGAGTCTGCTTCTTTTTTATTATTATATTAATTTTAAGATTATGAATATTACTCTTGCTTGAGGACAACACCAAATTGTGAACATCCAGAAAATGAGCTATATTGTGCTATCACTACCACTAAATATATGTTACATAATAAAATTAATAAATTTAAACTCTGAGATTCTTCCTTGGTCATTAATGAAGATAAGACCACTCATCTTGTTACAATAATTATTTTAAAATGTAGTAACTCCAATTTATCCATTATGCAAAAAATGAGCTTTCTGCAAAACAGTACACTGATCATTGACGTTCTTAACAATGATTACTATACAGGATAAATTACTGAGTTGTCTGCTCAATCTCCAATCATTTCAGGTTTAGGAATATTTTAGACTACACTAATTACGTGAATATATGTTTACCAGAGAATTAGCCAATTCTGTATACACTAATATGTATAAAATAGATAACTAATGAGAACCTGCTGTATAGCACAGGGGACTCTACTCAATGCTCTGTGGTGACCTAAATGGGAAGGAAATCCAAAAACGATGGGATATATGTATACATGTAGCTGATTCACTTCGCTGTACAGCAGAAACAAACACAACCGTGTAAAGTAACTATACCCCAATAAAAAAATATATATATGTAGAACTAAAATTAAATAAAAAATTAAATGTAAGCCCGGATAATATAAAACTCTTAGAGGGAAAAAAAAAAGTGAAATTTGATACAAACTTGTAAACTAAATGAAAATGACATAGTTGTATTCTCCTGACTATGTAAACAAATAGTTATCTATAGAGGCTTGGGACTTATTTCTATTTTAATACTATTTGTCACTGTTTCTTTTTTAATGAATTAAAATTCAAACAGAATTAAACATTTTTGAATGCCTAAAATGTTTTTCAATGTTGATAAGATATTGAAATTTCTGATCATTGTACTTATCTCATGTATGTATATATCTCATTATTAACTTCTCTGATGTTTTATGACTAATGTAGCATTTGAACTTTTCTAGATGAGAAAAAGAAAGCCAAAATGGCTTGGTATCATTGCCTACTGGTCTGACATTATTAAATCTTCCCAGCCTCCACAGTGAATGTGACTCAAGCTTAAGACTAAGTACTTAAAATAGAATTTTATAATATTTGTAAAATGTTAGGAACATCTAACTGAATGAACTATTTTGGGGGAATAAAAGTCTTGTTCACTTAAAATTGCAGAAATAAGAAGGAAGCCTTCCTCATAACTCTTTTTTATGTAACAAAATTAGGGTGTTTTTTTTTTCTTTTCCTCGTGTTCAGAACTCAGGAGCTATGATGAATTGTCCCCTCTCTATTTCAAATTCTAAACTACGAAATGAAGAAATGAGATTGTTCTTTGAGGATTCCAAGCACTATTCATGGGCGATTGTTCCTTAAATACTGAAGATGTGAATAATTTAATTCCTACTGGTCACACCATTCCCCGGTGTGGGATGAATCACTTTAAATTGTAAGGGAAGCAGAAGAAGAGAGGTGAGGAGACATAAGGGACCAAAGTAAGTTGAAGTTGAGATAGTAAACTGTTAGGTAACAAGAGCGATGAGGCTGAGAAAAAAAGATAATTAGGCTCAAACTAACTATACCAACTTTATAAGTCAAGTCCTTATCTTTAAAATTAATACCAAATTTTACCAAAATAAATTCAGGGGGGACTACCCTGGTGGCACAGTGGTTAAGAATCTGCCTGCCAATGCAGGGGACACGGGTTCGAGCCCTGGTCCAGGAAGATCCCGCATGCCATGGAGCAACATGCAGTGTGCCACAACTACTGAGCCTGCGCTCAGCAGCCCACGTGCCAAAACTACTAAGCCCGCATGCCACTACTACTGAAGCTCATAAGCCTAGAGCCAGTGCTCTGCAACAAGAGAAGCCACCGCAATGAGAAGCCTGCCTGCCGCAACGAAGAGTAGCCCCCGCTCGCCGCAACTAGAGAAAGCCCGTGCACAGCAACGAAGACCCAACGCAGCCAAAATTTAATTAATTAAAAAAAATAAATATTACATTAAAAAAAATACAGGGCAAGGCAGCTTATTGGTAGCAAGAAATAGACACAATGTAATACTAGAGTAAACGCCCAAGGTTCACTGCTGAGGTGCCCAAACCTTCCACAGCACCACAACAGCTATGACCAGAGGAGGCAACAAGTCCAAAGGATGGGTAGGAATCAGTCAGTCAAAGTGTGTGTGCAAATGGGGTGAGGACAGAGTGTGGGAACAGCATTCTCAGGCAGCCAGAAGAGCAGGAGCAGAGGCGCTGAGGGAAGAAGTAACTGGTACATTTAGAGACCCTAAAGAAGGTCAGCATGACTGGGATGTGATGGGGCAAGGGGTCGCAATGAAGCTTCGGAGGGTAGGTGCGGCCCCTGTAGGCCGCCTTTAAAGATCTATCAGTGTATTAAAAGCTAACCTAAATTATTTTCTTCCACTAAGCTACACATATGCACAAATTTCTGAGAAATGAATAATACAAAATGTAAATATTATACAGTTATAAAATATATCCACATGTTAGAAACCGTGCCTCACATGCCCTTAGCAAAAAGCAACAAGGTTTGGTCAGGAAAAAAATATGCTGTTTTTTAATCAAAAAACACCAAAGATATTTTACCAATAAATTACAGATTAATGGAATTCAATTAATACAGGTCCCTCCTGTGAACATCAGACATGTTATGGCAACCAATTCAGCCAGTTTTAATTGTGAAACAAGGAAATAAAGGCTTACTCCATTTAAAAAAACAAAAAATCAATTGTTATTAATTCTATTCTTTAGCTAAAAGCTAAATGAAAATAAACCAATTGACTCTGTTGCCAGGGACAGATGGAGAGTTACGCTGTTGACAATGTACTATAATTCTGTCTTCCCCAAACCATTCCTGTATTGCACTGTCCACCCCAGGCTGCTAACATATTTCCTATTCCACTTCCTTGCACATTTTCATCTCCCTTTCCACCCCATCCCAATAATAATCCCTGCATTAACTTTTTATTAACAAAAATAATACAAGTAATGCACTTATTTTAATTTACAAATTCAAATTAAAAAGTTAAAATTTTGCATAAGTGTTGCAACAGAGATAAAATTTGTTTTAAAAATTACTCATTATCTAAGATGCAGAGAGGTATTCAGTAAAGAAAATGTCCTTCCAAATACTTTTTCCTGGTTATGATATATATGACAGTACACCAAAATAGGATTCTATTCTGTGCTATTTTATAACCTGTGCTTTCTTTAACATAAATACTCCTCTATATACTCATTTTTAATGACTGTACTATCTTTTAGCTAATTCATAGGGACCTTTCTTTGATAGTAGATAAACTGATCCCATAACACCTCAGTGAGTTAACAGAGTTTAACCGTCATCTCAATAATTTTACAATTGAATTTATTTTGGTAAAATTTGGTATTAATTTTAAAGATAAGGACTTGACTTATAAAGTTTGTATAGTTAGTTTGAGCCTAATTTTTCATTACATTTGAGAGCTGTCATATTGAATCCATATGACAATTGGATTAACTCGTATTGTTTGTGAGATTATTGCTAACATTTTTGGCCATGTAAGCACTAATATTTCCATGTCCTTGAGATTCTCTGCCTGGTTCTATAAGGTGTGGTGCTTTAGGGTTGGAGGACTGCATGGTGGGAAGATATGTTTGGAGCCAGAAACCTGTGTTCAAGTCTCAAGTTAAATACACAATTGTCCTTGTCATATGAATAATTAGCCTAAGGTCTGTCACATTCTTCCATCTAAATTAGGATTAATCATACATAGCTACCCTCTCAAGAGTTGCTGGTAGGATTAAGTGAAATAGTTTTGGAAAGCAGTTTCTAAACTGTACAGCTCAGTGATAGCTGTTATCAATGAGACCTTATTCATGGATTCTTTCAATTTGTGTGTACTTTGAATTTTTAAAATTCCTTGCATTTCAACCAGGCATACATTCCATAAATAAAGGTATAGCTTATACATGATTGGAAGCTATACAAGGACACTGTCCCTGGCACAGAGAGAATATTCAATAATATTCAATAAATATTCAATAAATATTTTTCAAATGAACAAACACATACAACATTTTTCTTAAATAGAAGTTAATGCTCAGATAAATAAGTCTCCTCAAAGACAATTGATTATTTTAGAGGGAACAGACAATAAATTCTACATAGGAGAGTAAGCCTCAAGCTGAAGTAATTCAAAAGAACTCAAGCTGAAAGAACTTCAGCCTCAAGCTGACGTAATTCAAAAGAACACTGACTACTTAGAAATGTGTGGGTCAGGAGTGGTGTCATAGAAGAAGCAGCATCTGAGCTGGGTCTTGAATGTCAAGAAGGAATTGTCCAGAGAACAGGAGGAAGGGAATTTCAAACTGAAAAATAGTAAGGATGAGTGGGTGTGATGTCTGTGATAATCCATTCTACAAGACACTGTGTAAGGCATGTGCTATCAAAATCTCTTGTTCAGGGCTTCCCTGGTGGTGCAGTGGTTGAGAGTCCACCTGCCGATGCAGGGGACACAGTTTCGTGCCCCAGTCTGGGAAGATCCCACATGCCGTGGAGCGGCTGGGCCCGTGAGCCATGGCCACTGAGCCTGCGCGTCCGGAGCCTGTGCTCCGAAAGGAGAGGCCACAACAGTGAGAGGCCCGCGTACCGCAAAGAAAAAAAAAATCTCTTGTTCAAAAGAGTCCTTCCAGCCATTCTTTAATTTAAAATTAGTATAAGATTATAAACATCTGGTGCCATTTCATATTCCCACATGGAAACCTTTCTTCTGAGTGGGGAGTTTTCTAAGGGTTCCAAACATCAAAAAATGCACATACTTAATTTCTGTGGTGTGCATCCTGTTCCAGGTATCTCATACTAGCCATTCACAGAAACACAATGTCCAGCTTCATGGACCTGGAACAGCATGGCCAGGGGCCATGACGCTAAGCCCAGCATACTCAATTCCATCCAATGAGGATGAAGAAATATACCTCAGTTCCCGCTAATGAGCAGTGATGGGCTAATTCTTAACATTTACCTACTATAAAGACTGTTTATGGGAGAGCAGCTGAAAATCTATTATTTCCCACACTAGCATTAGAACAACTCCAATGGTTTTAATGAGTCTAGAAATGTCTGAGATAAGTCTAGTGCAGATTGGAGAATTCCATGCTTCAGGTGTTTGCTTTAAGTCCCCATTCTTCATGATTTCTCTATAGCATTTAAAAACCTCTGACCACCATAACACATGTGTTTCACATGTGCACTCACACATGCATGCAACCAGCCACCCACACCCATACCCACTTTGGTTTTACTCTGTGACACAATGGTATCCTAGATTTCATTTTTCTAAGAACGCTTCTCCACCTCTCTCCCTTACTTTTCTTCCTCTTCTGTCCCTCAAAGCTTGGCAATTCATGAAGATTCAGTCTTTTTCTCCTTCAGAGAACTCTTTTACACGCAGGCTTCCATAATAACTTAGCTGATAACTACTAAATACTTCGCTTACTCTGAATTCTGCACCTCTAGTTCTGCATACTCAGGTCCAGTTCTCCCAACTTTTGGAACTACTGACGCTGTCATTGATGACACCAAATACCAACCATCACAAGTGTCCTCAAAAACCAATTTACTTCTCTGCCTTCCCTACTTCAGCCACAGTCCTAGGCACCCGAGTCACCCTCGCAGAGTCATCTTTCATCCCTTGCTATAAAACTGGCATCAAACATGGAGAAATCCAAATGCAAAGATGCCTATGACTTGGCTTCACTGTCATCCTGGGGCTTTGGAGGAGTGCTTCTCTTCTGAAAAGCTTAACTTGAGGAAAAAAGTGACCTTTGCTCTTTTTTTCTCCATACTTAATTTTTTTTTTTTTTTGGAAGCACTTAATATAGTGCCTTTCACTTTGTTGTTGTCTATTATTTTTATCTCTGATGCTGGGATTAAAATAATTTAGTAGAAGGATTTGAAGACTTATCAGAGAATAATGACCTGGCTAATTTTCAATACTTGATCCTACCATAAGATTAGAGTGAAATATCAGGTATGTTACAGGCTCCCGGCATCCTTACTTATTCTTTTTTTTTTTTAACATCTTTATTGGAGTATAATTGCTTTACTCCATACTTAACCTTGCCCACTTCAGTATAGGTCGTTTCATCACCCAGTACTTTTACTATAAATGAAGAGACTTTCAAGGAAAAACCACATATAGATTATGGTTTGATATCATTTAAATCACTTGAAATGAGTTGTAAATGAATCAGTGTTTCCCAGAAATTCCATTTTACCCTTTCCTAACCCTTTTCAATAAGATCATTGCTTATTTTTTCTCATTCACCACATTTGTACGCTCTCGAACAAAATCCCAGCTCTTCCTATTAGCATCCTAATCTCTAAGGGGAAAAGGCATTTTTATCTTTATCTACAAACGAATCCCTTAAATTTAGGTCAAAACTGCCCCTCTTCCAGTTCAATTCATCTCAAAAAAATTATTTTTAGGGAGCTTCTCATGAACAAGGCTCTATACCACACACTAAGGATATAAAGATGAAACCATCTCAACCTTGAATTGTCAGTTTCTCATATATGTAATTTAGATAACTTTTCCATACTGTCTTTTTATTTCTGTAAAATCTTACTTAGTTCTCCTGAGCTGTTTACTTGCTCTAACTTTTTTTTCTGTTTCTCACTTTTCATTTCCATTTCTAAAACCTCATCCTGCATCCTCTTTATGTCATATTTTTTTTTCACTCTTCAAATACAGTCCTCCCAAACCCCCATGTAAGGTGGCCTCATCCCTCTTTAGGAAATGGGGCCATTGTGTGTTCTGGGCCTGTATAATATCCACATATTTAACCTGAAAAGACCATTCAATCTCACCCATTTTTATTATAATCACCAAAATCATCACCATCTCCAATCTATCCCTCTTAATATTTCCAGGTTAATAATCATACAATCCTGTTTTGTTATGTTACCTCTTCCCCCTTTCACCTCTAGCACCAAAACAGTAGATGACTCCCGAATGCTCA
This sequence comes from Neophocaena asiaeorientalis asiaeorientalis, assembly GCF_003031525.2. Lineage (NCBI taxonomy): Eukaryota > Metazoa > Chordata > Mammalia > Artiodactyla > Phocoenidae > Neophocaena > Neophocaena asiaeorientalis. The sequence continues at coordinate 6,164,271 of NW_020174703.1, forward strand.
CAGCATAAAGGTAAAAATAAGGCTATCCTCATAAATGGGGAAAAAATTACAAAATAATGTTTCAGGCTCAGGGGGAAATAGTGCACATGCAAAAATGAGTAATATACTTCCCACCCTCGCCCCTCAGTAATGAGGGATACTGATCTCTAGGTGTTAACTCTAACACATGGTAAGGGCTATACCCAGAGAGTTACATCCCCAAAGGAAGAAAAGGAGTTTTCTGAGGCATGGGAGGAAGATACTTTCAGGAACACTTCTCAGAGGAAATAATACTATTTTTGCCCTTGAGGAGATTACCAGATTATTGGAGAGAATATTGTTATACAAAACAATGTTTACCGTATGAATTTAGAGGGTGTAGAGATTCCTCTCCAGGGAAAGTTTGGTGGGGAAGGTGGTACTTCAGCAGAGACTTGAAAATAAGAGTCAAATGACAAGCAGGACTTGGAAGAGCATTTCAGGCAGAAAAAGGTAGAAGAAGAATGTCATGTCGAACTCTAAACCCTGCACACAGTTACAGAAAGCAAATAGGCCAGTTTGGCTGAAATGGAAGGCTCATATTCATAGTTACTTAGAATCTCAGAGTTGGAAGGGATCTGAAAGTAACTGCATTGGTTCTCTCTCTTGCATGACACTAGACAGATACACTGGAGCCAGACCGTGGATTTGCTCTTAGGATGAACTGAGAAACTTCTTCCCTCCTAAACACTAATTTGTCTAACAAAGGGCCAGACACGCAACCCTAGGCACTGCATTTCTGGTTTTCATCAGAATATTTTCCTCTCAAACACGGCATTTACAGATACATGTGAGATACTTCCGTTTTAGAAATAATTCAGTGGTCATTTGAAAGACTTGTTTTCTAATGTGGCATAATAAATCAAAACTTGGAATCAGCAATACAAACAGGAAGCACTAACTTCAGGCCAAAAAGGCAACAACTCTGATTTTGGCAAAATCATAAGAAGGCTAAAGAGGGTTGGGATTCATGAAATCTTGGAATTGCCCTTCTGATAGAATTTCACTGGCTAGACATTAGTCATGGAATCACTTCTAATCAACTTAAGGATCATTTTCAATTGCGTGCTCCCTCTAAATTCCCTTCATTACATTTATCTTTATTTACTTATTTTTTAAATTAATTTATTTATTTTTGGCTATGTTGGGTCTTCGTTGCTGCACGTGGGCTTTCTCTAGTTGCAGCAAGTGGGGGCTACTCCTTTGTTGCAGTGCGTGGGCTTCTCATTGCAGTGGCTTCTCTTGTTGCGGAGCACGGACTCTAGGCACGCAGGCTTCAGTAGTTGTGGTGTGCGGGCTTCAGTGGTTGTGGCACACAGGCTTAGTTGCTCTGTGGCTTGTGGGGTCTTCCCAGACCAGCGCTCGAACCCGTGTCCCCTGCATTGGTAGGCAGATTTCTAACTGCTGTTCCACCAAGGAAGTCCTACATTTATCTTTAGAATGATCATTCCCTGGTAGTCTCTCTCTCTTATTCCTTTCCGCTGTCCTTCACTGTTATATTGAAATATGAAATTTTGCAATGAAACAAATGAAGTAGCAGTAAACTGACTCTGGTAAGGAATCACAGTTACTTTGTCAGATACTCCCATCATTAACATGTGATATGAGACAAAACAAGTTCTAAACAGTTCCACAGGCCTTTATATTACATGTAGACAGTCTTAGTAGATAATCTGCATAAGTTAGCAAGAAAATGTTATCCTTTTAGGAGGCAAGATATTAATCTGCACGAGTACTCAAGGAATGGTGAACCCTTTACCTCCACAATTCTGGGCCCCAATTAAAGTTCCAGATAAATTGTCATATAAATCCGCAAGACACAAAAGCACACACAGTAATACCTATCAGCAGCTCTCATTGTTATCAGAAAACTGCAGGTTTCTACCAAGCCTGGAGCAAAAGTAAAATGTGTTTGTAATTCCTTTCATTTTTTTTTTAACTCTGGTGGGGTTTTGTTTTTGTTTTTTTCACAGAATCATACAGCTTGGCTGGCAAGGGACTGGGCAGGGAAACCAGGACCTGTCTCCCCTTATAAACTCAGCAAAGGTTCTCCATAACCACACAGAGAGCAATCAACACACGTTATCACCAGGCAGAAAGAGGTAGCGGTTTTGATGTTGAACATCCCTGTTGCGTATTTCTAACTCAAAGGTCTTGCTGTCTGCCCAGGAAAACAACAGATAGGGCCTAAGAAAGAAACAAGTTCCTGTCCCTGACAAAAGTGCAAGCGCTGCATTCAGTGCATGTCAGACGAGTGTCACAGGAGCACCATCTGAGTGGGGGGGGGGGGGCACAGAAATGGACCTAGAGGCTCTCCTTCCTTGAAGATGAGCGGACTTTTGGAAAAACAAAAATGAACTTTGCCATCACGAATGACACTGCTGATCTAGTGTCCCTTTGCAAGGTGTTCACTGTGTGACCTCCACCTATCCCTCCCACGTAAATACTACTGGAAGATTTCTATTACGTTTAACAACTTATTGGAAGCCATACTATTGAATAGCTATTTGACCTATGTATTTCTGTTATTCATAAGATTTTAAATTAGATTGTTCTCTGCTTGAATCCTCCATTATTTTGATAATTTTTAGAAATGTTTTTCATTTCACAGACATCTTCTAATTAGAATTATACAATAACAACAATAATAAGTAATATTACTGACAATACATGGAGAAGATTTTGCATCTTTTGAAAAATCTGTAGGGAAGGTAGGTTTTTTTTTCTTAACATCATTATAGAAACTCATTCATTCATTTAACAAATGTTTATTGAACACCTAGAATATACCAAGCTCTCTTGTATGAGCTGAGAATACAGCTGTGAATAAAACAAACAAAAAGCCATGTTTTCATTGAGCTTACATTCTAGTGAGAAGTGCTAGACAAATACTAAGTAAGACATCTGGTATGTCAGATGATGGGGCAGATACCACTGCTGTTGTTGATAATCTGATTCCCCTCTAATTCTGAGCACAAGAAAGGAGTATATGTTTCCATATCCTTGTAATTAGTCATGATTATGTAATTAAGTCTCATCAGTAGGTTGTAGGAAAAAGGGATGGTTGCCACTTCCAAGCCAACACATTGAATTGTTAGTGCTAGACCCTCTAACTCTATTCTTCCCCTGCTGCAGGGAAGCGATTAACCAGATGGGGGCTAGGCCTTGAATGACTACAAAGAACAGAGGCCATGGCCATTATCAGTGGACATGGAATTGAGCATTGAGCATGGAAATGGCCATTGAGATTTGGGGGTTGTTTGTTGCTCAGGCATAATCTAGCCTAACCTGACTAGTGTAGAGGGAGACAGATGCTGTGGAAAAAAGCAAATCAGGGAAGCCATTAGGAAGGATCAGGGTGGGGAAGAAATACACCCTTAGGTAGAGAGAACAGAGAAGGCTTTGTTTAAGGATAAAGACCTGAAGAAAAAGAGAAGGTGAGTCATTCAGATATCTGGGGGAAGAACTTTACAGGCTGAAGGAGTACCAAGTGCAAAAGCCCAGAGAAAGGAACATGTGGCTTCCATGGCTAAAGGAAGATAAGCAAGAGCAAAATGGCAAGAGGTAAAGCAAAAGGTAATCGGGCATATTGATAGAGCCTTCTAGGGAGGATCTGGACCTTTACTCTGAGATGGTAAGTTATGGGAGGGTTTTGAGCAGAAGAAGGATAAGATCTGATTTATGTTTTAACAGATTGACTGTGAGTGTTGTATTGAGAATATTCTGAAAGGCAAAAGCAGGGAGACCAGTTAGGGTACTAGAGCAATAATCCAAGTGAGTGATGATGGTACTTTTAATAGGATGGGAGAGAATGTGAGTGAGAAAAATAGAGAAATAAAACTTTGTGATAAAATTTGAAAGTACAGCTGAAAATATCTGCTGGTGATTTTTATGAGAAAAAAAGGAGTTAAAAATGTTTACTTCTTTCAACTTGAGTAAAGGGAAAGATGGAGCTTTCTTTAACTGAGTTAAGAAAGATTGTAGGGAAGTGAGTTGGGGAAGAAGGGACTCAAGAGCTTAGTTTTAGACATGCTGAAACCTTGGTGTCTATTAGAAAGTCAAGTGGAGACAGTGAGTAGGGACTTGGATAAATGGGTCTTAAGTTGAGCACATGGTCAGGACTGGAGATATAAATTTTCCACTTATTAGTATTTAGATAGTATTTAAAGTCACTAGACTAGATGAGATCACCAAGGGAGTGAGAGGAGAGAATGCAAAAACTCAGTCCTGGGATGTTCCAATTTAAGAGATTGGTGAGATGAGGATGAATCAGCAAAGGAGACGGAGAAGCTGGGGAGAAAGAAGGAAAACCAGACGCATGAAGAAACTGAAGCCAGCGATGGCAAATTATTTGCCAGAGGAGATTCAAACCTTAACTGTGACCCTGGGTCTCACTGCTCACAGCTCAGCTCATGGTACAGGGAGACTGTGCTGGGACTCAGCATAACTGCATATTATTTTTTGTGGACTATCTCATAAAAGTAGCCCAAATTGAGAAACATGTGGCTGGTGCTACAAACAGTAAATTGACTAAGAAATAAAACAGAGAACAAAGGAGAACTTATATGAATGAGCGAGAGACAAAGCAACAGTTGGCACAAGCATTTTCTTTGCAGCCTCACTCCATTAGATTGAGGATATGTACTTTGAGGATATATAATACTTCACTGGAGGGACAAGCAATTCAGTGTTTTTATCCAGGATAATTCTTCCATATGACAAATATCCTCTAGTGTACTATTTGGGGAAAACTAATGAAAGGAGTATGTATATCTGTAGTTTTAAAACAGAAATATAGTATAAAAGTGTTCCAAAACTTCTTTAAAACACTGAATTTCTGACTTCCACTTAGGATGTAGGAAACTGGATAAAACATCACTCCCATCCTTATAACAACAAAAAAAGTACCCCCAAACAAACTTTAAATTTGCAAGATTTAAGAAAATAATCCAAGAGCTGAGGTGGTAGGGAAATGTGAAATCTAAGAAAAGACAAATACCTCCAAGGAGAAATGTCACTGTCACTGGATGCCATAGAAGCTAGTAAGAAGAATTTGGTTAAAAGTTTTTTGTTTTTTTTTCTTTTTTTGGCTGCACCACGCAGACATGCAGATCTTAGTTCCCTAACCGGGAAATGAACCCCTGCTCCCTGCAGTGGAAGCATGGAGTCTTAACCACTGGACTTCCAGGGAACTCCCTGGTTAAGTATTAATGAATTCCTAAAGGCCTACTGTGTACTATAAAGAGAATATAAAACCCTTCAATTAAAAAAAAAAAAGAGAGAGAGAGAGAATATAGAACACTTGGGAGCCACAGATACAAGGAGAATTTGCAGCCACTTGTAGGCTCTTCTCCATGACCCTCGTGGTTGCTTACAGGAAAGACTGGGGTCCTTCTCAGGGTCCTGAGAAAGCCTCCTTTGTGGGGTAAGCCTGGGATGGAGGGTTAGAGGTGGGGAGGGGGGTTACAGAAGCCACTGTGGGAAAGTCATAAAGTACTATTCGGATCCTTCTCTTCTATCTTTCCTATGGAACACAAGCCTAACATTCTGGGGGGAAAGATAAGCTTGATGCCCAACAGCACAGAGGTAAGGAGCCACTGAAACTGGGAGAAGGGAACAGAAGTACATACTTTATCCCTGGGAGAAAGGACAGACCCCACTCCTAAGACTAAGGCTTGATCAGAATAACAGAGGGAACCTGCCCAAGCCCCCTAGCAACTGTCTAATAAGCAGTGAATAAAAAGCAACCCCGAGTTTAATGCTAAGGGAACATCAAGAGCATGGACAGAAACCTTCTCTGAGGTGTAGGCTCAAAGGGAAGACAATAAGAAATATCCTCTGAAAAACCAGTTCTCACTTAATAAGGGAATGCCAGAGAAATCTGAAGTCTGGTGCATTGGAGTAACCATGGCAAAAATAAAATACAAACCCAGCTCAACTCATGACACAATTGTCTCAACCTGAAGGCCTAACAAAAGAAAATACATGCTAATTTTCAGGCATAAAAAGTATTTTCCTCTGTCTCTACTGTCCTGCAGAAATGTGGGATTTAAAACAAAAAATAAAATGTGAGAGGTATAAAGAAGCAAGAAAAAACAACACACTGTCGAGAGACAAAGCAATCCACAGAACCAGACTTTTATATGGCACAGCTGTTGGAACTATTGGATGGGATTTATAATATCACTATGATAAATATGTTTAAGGCTCTAATGCAAAAGACAGGCTGTTTGTATGATCAGATGATAATTTCAGAAGAGAGAGGAAGTGTGTAAGAATGAATCAATTGAAATATCAGAAATGAAAAATATGGTAATAGAAAAATAAAAAGAAGTGAAGCTTTTAAAAAGTAGAGAATCTAAAAGGGATGATATGAACCAGTTCAATATACATGTAATTGGAAGCTCAAAAGAAGAGATAAAAAATTGAACAGAAGAAATATTTGAAGAGAAAAACAGTTGAAATTTTTCTAAATCAATGATGGACACCAAACCCAAGAAACACTGAAACCATCAAAGAGAATAAATACAAACAACAACAGCTAGGTATACTGTCTTCAAACTGCTGAAAACAAAAAAGACAAAAACTGGGAGGCAAAAAGACATATTACATATAGAAGAAAAAAAAGATATGTTATATTAAATGGTAAAAGGAACTTTGCAGGTGTGATTAAGGTTATGGACCATAAAGTAAAGAAATTGTCATGGATTATCTTGGTGGGCCCAATCTAATCACATGACCTCTTAAAAGCAGAGGACTCTCTCTGGCTGGAAGCAGGATAGATGAGACATAAGGAGAAGTCAGAGAGATTCAAAGCACGTAAAGGACTCAACTCACTGTTGCTGACTTTGAAGATCAAGAAAGGGGGTCCTATGACAAGAAGTATGGATGGCCTCTAGAAGCTGAGAATGACTCTCAGCCAACATCCATCAAGGAAACAGGGGCCTCAGTCCTACTTCCACACGGAACTTAATTCCACCAAGAACCTGAATGAGCCTGGAAGTGGACTCTCCCCCAGATCCTTCAGGTAACAAGCCCACACAAGCCAACACCTTAATGTCTCCTGAGACCTAGAACAGAGAAGCCAGCCATGTGCAGCCAGACTTCTGACCTACAGAGCTATAAGATAATAAATTTGTGTTATTATAAACTGCTAAATTTATGGTAACTTTTTATGGCAGCAATGGAAAACTAATACAGAGTCTTTACACGAGTCCACTCAAAGCAGTCTTCGTAAACAGCAAGGCTTAGCAAAGGCAGCTCTAGCACCAACTATTCAATACAATAAGGAATCAAAGAAGGCACCATCTGGGGCCCAATTTCAGGCATTAAAAGCTCTACCTAATAAAATATACTTCACTCCAGCTTCCCACCATCACATTTGAACCTCCAATTTTGAATCACAGAGTCAATCCTAGAGATAGAAGTTACCTGTATTAATAAGAAATAGAAGATGAATAAGGCATGGTCTCTCCCAGGGCTCATATTAGTTGTAAATAAATATTGCAAACTCTAGGGCAACCAGTTTATAAAAGAAGTATAAATAATATGCTAAGAAAGGAGAGAAAATGGAATCATATAAAATGCTAAATTAAAACTACAAAAGGCAGCAAAAAAATAGAAGACAAAACTGGAACAAAGAGAAAGGGCAAGAAGAAGAAAAAAAGTAACAGATATGATAGATAAAAATCCAACTACATAAAAAAATATTTGGACACCAAGTCTAAATGAACCAATTAAAAGACAGACATTGTCAGAGTGAATCAAAGAACAAGATCCATCTATATGTCATCTATAAGAAACCCAGTTTAAATATAAAGATATGTATAGATTAAAAGTAAATGGATGGAGAAAAATATACCATGTTAACACTAAACAAAAGAAAGCTTATGACCCAGCAATCCCACTACTGGGCATATACTCTGAGAAAATCATAATTCAAAAAGACACATGCACCCCAATGTTCACTGCAGCACTATTTACAACAGAAAGGACATAGAAGCAACCTAAATGTCCATCAACAGAGGAATGGATAAAGAAGATATGGTACATATATAAAATGGACTATTACTCAGCCATAAAGAGGAATGAGGTTGGGTCATTTGTAGAGACGTGGATGGACCTAGACTGTCATACAGAGTGAAATAAGTCAGAAAGAGAAAAACAAATATCGTTTATTAATTAATATATGTGGAATCTAGAAAAATAGTACAGATGAACCTATCTGCAAAGTAGAAATAGAGACATAGATGTAGAGAACAAATGTGTGGACACCAGGGGGGGAAAGGGGGAGTGATATGAATTGGGAGATTGGAATTGACATATATACACCACTAGGTATAAGATAGATAACTAATGAGAACCTGCTGTATAGCACGGGGAACTCTACTCAGTGCTCTGTGGTGACCTAAATGGGATGGAAATCCAAAAATGAGGGGATATATGTATACATATGGCTGGTTCACTTCACTGTCAGCAGGAGCTAGCACAACACTGTAAAGCAACTATACCCCAGTTAAAAAATATATTTTTAAAAAAACTTATTAAAATTTTAAAAAAAGAAAGAAAGCAGAAGTAGCTATATTAAATTCAGAGAGAGCAGACTTCAAAGCAAGGGATAAAGAGGGGCATTACATAATGATAAAGGGGTCAACTACCCAAGAAGACAAAGCATTCCTTAACATATATGTGCCTAATAGCAGAGGGTCAAACTGTATGAAGCAAAAGCTGATAGAATGTCAAGGAGAAAATAGATTAATGAATCCACACCAGAGTTATAGACTTCGACACCCTTCTATCAGAAATGGACAGATATAGCAAGCAAAAAATCTGTAAGGACATAGTTGAATTTAATAATACCATTAACTGGGTATAATTGGCATGTATAGATTACTTCATCCAACAAGAGCAGAATATACATTCTTCTCAAGCTCACATTGAACGTTCAACAAGATGAGAACATTTTGGATCATAAAACACACAGTAAAAAATTAAAAGGAAAAGAAATATATAATATGTTTGCTCTCATACCACAGTGGGATGAAACTAGAAATCAATAACAGAAAGATAACTGGAAAATCCCTAAATATGTGAAAATTAGACAACACATGTCTAAATAACACATGGGTAAAAGAAGATATCTCAAACAAAATTTAAAATATTTTGAACTAAATGAAAATAAAAACACAACTTATCAAAGTTTGTGGAATGAATGCTGCAGAAGTAGTGCCCATTGGGAAACTTATAGCATTAACTGCATATATTAGAAAGAAGAAAGATATAAAATCAATAATCTAAGTTTTCACCATAGTAAATTAGAAAAAGAAGAGCAAATTAAATCCAAAGCAAGCAGAAGAAAGGAAATAATGAGAATTACAGCAGAAATCACTGAAATTGAAAACAGGAAATCCATAGAGAAAATCAATGAATCCAAAATCTGATTCTCTGAAAAGATAAATAAAATTGATAAACCTATAGCCAGGTTAACTAAGGAAAAAAGAGAGGACACATATTAATAACATCAGAAATGAAAGGTGAGACATCACTACAGATCTTATGGACATTAAAAGGATAATTAAGGAATACTATGAAACGTCTCTATTCTCACAAATTTGATAACCTACATGAAATGACCAATTCCTTGAAAGACACAATTTGCCAAAGCTCACACAAGAAGAAATTAGGCCTAATATTAATAGGCCTATATCTATTAAAGAAGTTGAATCAATCATAAATAGCCTTCCAAAACAGAAAGCATCAGGCCCAGCTGGGTTCACTAGTGAATTCTACCAAATATTTAAGGAAGAAATTTTATCAATTCTCTACAATCTCTTTCATAGGATAGAATTGGAGAGAATATTTCCTAACTCGTTCTGTGAGACCATACCATAATACTAAAAGCAGACAAATACATACAAGAAAAGAAAGCTACAGACCAATATCTCTCATGAACATAGATGCAAGAATCCTCAACAAATATTAGCAAATCAAATTCAACAATGTATAGAAAGAATTATACACCTTGACAAAGTGGGATTTATCTCAGGTATGCAAGGCTAACTCAACATTTGAAAATCAATTTATGTAATTTATCACATCAACAGACAAGAAAACTCACATAATCGTATCAATAGATGCAGAAAAAGCACTTGACAAAATCCAACACTCATTAATGATTTTTTAGAAAACCTCTCAGTAAACTAGAAGACAACAAACTTCCTCAACTTTTGTAAAGAATATCTATAAAAATACCTCTAGCTCCCATCATACTTGATGGTGAGAAGCTTGAAGCTTTCCCACTAACGTCATGAACAAGGCAAGGATGGCCCCCTCACCACACCTTCTCAACATTGTATTGGAAGTCCTATCTAATATAGTAAGACAAGAAAATAAAAAGTATACATATGGCGAAGGAAGAAATAAAATTGTCTTTGTTTGCAGATGACATAATTGTCAATGTAGAAAATCTGAAGGAATCAACAAAAAAAATCCTAGAACTAATAAGCAATTAGAGCAAGGTTGTTGTATACAAGGTTAATATACAAAAGTCAATCACTTTCCTATACACCAGCAATGAACAAGTGATATATGAAATTAAAAACACAATACCATTTACATTAGCACCTGCAAAATGAAATACTTATGTGTAAACCTAACACAATATGTATAATATATATATGAGGAAAACTACAAAACACTGATGAACAAAATCAAAGAACTAAATAAATAAATGGAGAGATAGCCATGTTCATGGACAGGAAAACTCAACACTATCAATATGTCAGTTCTTCCCAACTTGATTTACAGATTCAATGCAATCCCAATATAAATTCTAGCAAGTTCATTTTTGGATATTGACAAACTAATTCTAAAGTTTACAGGGAGAAACAAAAGACCCAGAATAGTCAACAGAAGATTGAACGAGAACAAGGTTGGAGGATTAACGCCACTCAAATTTAAGACTTATTATGAAGCTATAGTAATCAAGACATTGTGGCATTAGCAAAAGAATAGACAAATAGATCAATCTAACAGAATAGAGAGCCTAGAAATAGAACCACATAAATAAAGTCAACTGATCTTTGACAAAAAAGCAAAGGCAATACAATGGAGAAAAAATAGTCTTTTCAACAAATGGTGCTGGAACAACTGGACATCCACGTGCAAAAAAATGAATCTAGACAGTCATTTTACACTCTTCCCCCAAAATAACTCAAAATGGATCACAGATGTAAATGTAAAATGCAAAACTATAAAACTCCTAGAAGATGACATAAGAGAAAACATAGATGACCTTGGGTATGGTGATGACTTTTCAGACACAGCACTGTAGGCATAATTCATCAAAGGAAGAATTGATAAGCTGGACATCATTAAAATGAAAACTTTCTGTTTTAAGAAAGACAATGTCAAGAAATGAAAAGACAAGTAACAGACTAGGAGAAAATATTTGCAAAATACACAACTGAAAAAGGGCTCTTATCCAAAATATACAAAGAACTGTTAAAACTCAACAATAAGAAAACAAATAACCTGATTTAAAAAATGGGCCAAAGACCTTAACAGAGAGACACTTGGCCAAAGAAGATATGCAGATGGAAAATAGGCATATGAAAATATGCTCCATATCATACATCATCAGGGAAATGCAAATTAAAACAACAATGAGATACCACTACATACCTATAAGAATGGCCAGTGACTAGAACACTGATACCATGAAATGCTGGGAAGAAAGTGGAGCAACAGGAACTCTCATTCATTGGTGTTAGAAATGCAAAATGGTAAGGCAACTTTGGAAGAGAATTTGGTGGTGTCTTACAAAAGTAAATATACTTTTATCTATGATCCAGTAATCATGCTCCTAGGTATTTACTTGAAGAAATTGGAAACTTACATCCACATAAAAATCTGTACACATCTTTATTCATATTTGCCAAAGCTTGGAAGCAACCAAGCTGTGCTTAAGTAGATAGCTGTGGTATATTCAGACAATGGAATATTATTCTGTGCTAAAAAGAAATGAGCTATCAAGCCATGAAAAGACATGGACAAACCTTAAATGCATATTAATAAATGAAAGAAGCCAACCTGAAAAGGCTGGATACTGTATGATTCCAATTATATGACATTTTGGAAAAGGTGAAACTATGAAGACAATGAAAACATCAGTGTTTGCCTGAGGTGGGGAGGGGGAGGGGGAAAGATGAATAGGTGGGAGCACAGATGATATTAAGACAGTAAAAATACTCTGTATGATAGTATAATGATGGGTATGTGTCATCATACATTTGTCTAAACCCACAGAATGTACAACACCAAGTGTGAACTATAATGTAAATTATGCACTTTGGGTGATTATGATGTGTCAATGCAGATTCATCAACTGTAACAAATGTACCACCCTGGTGGGGAATGTTGATAATGGGGGAGGCTATGCATATGTAAAGGCAAGGGACATATGGGAAATACCTGTACTTTCCTCTCAATTTTGCTGTCAATCTACAACTGCTGTGAAAAAAACAAATAATGGCAGCAAAACATTGTCCTCAGCTGACCTCTCATCATCTTCCAGTTCCTGCTCCCTCGCCTCCTCTTCATAGCCAAACTTCCCAACATTGATTTTACTCATTCTTTCTATTTCCCTCACCCTTAGCCCATTGTGAATAGCTTCTGTGTCCATTACACAAAAGAAACTGCTCCCTGTAAGTCCAACAGTAACTGTATTTTCTAGGTCACTAGATTCTATAGACATGCCTCATCTTACTAGAACTTTGGCAGCATCACACACTGTCGACCACTGTCTCCCTTCAAACATTCTCCTAGTTCTATGACTGCTCCTTTTTGTGTGTTTGTAATCTCAAACTCCTCTACCTGGTAGTTAAATACTGGACAGCCTCGAGCCTCATTATGAAGGCTGTTCATCGTAATTTTATTAGTTATTTGATGTTAACCAACAATTTCAATGTGGTTGAACCCCAGTGTGTGAGATGTTCCTCCATCTCTCTCTCAAGCCTCATCTGTCAGCACTCTCCACTTGCTTGCTGCACTCCAATCACACTGGCCAACTTTCACTTCCTCTACCTTTCCTGCTCCATCCACAGCAGGATGTCTGCACAGAGCTAGCTCCTCTCCCAAGGAGGCTCTTAGTCTCACTCCTCTCCTCACCTGGCAAACTCTTACCCATCCTTCAGACTTGGCTTAAGAGTTCCTTCCTATGGAAGCCTTCCCTGACATCCCAGCCTAGACTTGGTTTCTCTTTGGGGGGCTCTTATTCATGAAGAACATTGATCTCAGCATTCTATTATATAATTAACACCTTCCTGCCCTCTAGAATGTAAGCTACATGAGAGCACAACTGTCTTCTTTTCCCTTCAGTATCCCCAATGCCTGAGAACTGGCACACAAGAAGCACTCAGTAACTCAGAAATGTCAATTAACAAGGTACCATCCCCTCAAGCTCCCTCCCTCCCTTCCTTCCTTCCTTCCTTCCTTCCTTCCTTCCTTCCTTCCTTTTCCTTCCTTCCTTCCTCCCTTCCTTCCCTCCCTCCTCTTCCTTTTTTCCTTCCTTCCTTCCTTCACTCCTCCTCCTCCTTCTCTCTCTCTTTCTCTCTTTGCTTCTTTCTTTTTTTCTTGTTGATTTATTTTATCTTTAATTAGAAAGAACTTGAGACACTTTAAAAGAATAATCATTTGTAGCAAGCTTCTGTTTATTGGTACTAGACTGTGGGGTGGTGGGGATTCTACAAACAAAAATTTCAGCATCCTCCTGCCTCCAGTTTTAACACATTTACCCCAACTCCTGGTTTCTGCCAGCCTCTCTACCCCCATGGGTAGAGGCCTCCCTTCCTTAAGGCTCTTGTTGGCTGTCAACTGGAAAAGATCTGAAGAGCTAATTCCTAGTAAGGTGGAAAGACTGATAAAGAACGAAGGGGTTTCTTATCTCATGGTAAATGTTCATATCAGTAAGGGAAACCAAACTGCATTATCTAACTTCTAGTAGAGTGAGTGCAGTGATCACAGATAACCCGGGGGTGAAGGCTTCTCGTTGGTCATTTGTAGCTCTTTTCCCATGCTCACCTCCTCTTCCACACACAAGCCAACCCTTTTCAGTGTGAATATAAAGCCAAACTTTGGACACCTGAATTAGCAAAATTATAGGTCTAAGATAAATCAACTTTAAGGGCCCATGATCCTAACTCATTTCAAGTTCCATCGTTCTCAAGTTCTACAAATCTCTCCTGCTTCAAGGCCTAAGAAAATTGGGTATGGTGACAGAATTCTGGGCAGGTCAAACAGTTAAGCGCTCCAGTTTCTTTTAACAGCAGGGTTCATGAAAGGAATACAACTGTATAGTTTTAGCAAATGTATTTCAAAATGGCCAATTATTGCTGGGTCAAAGTACATCCTAATAGAGTTGCTATAGTAATGACAATGGAAACATGGGAAGTCTTTACTCTTCGAATTAAATTAAAATATTTGATTCACCATCAGAAGAATGGGTTTTAGTAAGGAAAGGACTGAGTTTATGCATCATTATTTACTGAGTAACTTCTGTATGCCAGGCGTTCTTCTGGGTGTTCTGGTGAATGAAATCATGGCATGTTAGTGGTGGATCTAATGAATGAGGTCAACAGAGACCCAGACTGGTTTAGTGATTTTGCCAAAACATCACAGCTGGGGATAAAACAAAGTCCTTGTCCCCAACATGCTCAGTTTTGTGTTCTAAATCATCCTTACAAATGATAAATGCTACCATTATTGTAGATGTGTCTGAAACACATAAATTCATGCATCTGCTGTGTCCCTGGGGTAAGGAAGGACTTCATCCAAGGCCAAAGATGGGCAAAAAGAAGGCCATGCACCAGATCTAGTTTTTTTGACTAGTTTAGTTTTCCTCCTAATTTAATCCTAAAAAAGTGACATAAAAAAAGTGACAAGATCAGCTTCATCATCCTGAGAATGCTTCTGTTCTCCAACTTTAAGGGGTCACATTGGACTCACAACATTAATTGTTTCCATTGTGCCCAGCTGTTATGTCACAAATAGAGAACAATGAATTCATGTGTGGACTATGCAGGCAAGAGATCTGCTATCAATAAGCCCAGTCTCTCTAACTTGATCATCTAGAAAACTGGGTACGTCCTTTATCCATTAGCATAACTTTTGCCAACTTCTCTCTGGTGAAGTGAAGGAAGAGAGGCAATGCTATCTCTTCATTTTATGCTCCAAAGGGCAAACTGTGGCTCATGGGCCAAATCCAATCTGCCATCTGTTTTTGTAAAAACAGCAGAGTTGAATATAAGAAGTCCTGTACGGCTCACAAAGTATAAAGTATTTACTATCTGGTCTTTTACTGAAGAAGTTTGCTGACCCCTGCTCAAAAGTAAAATAATTAAGCAATAAAAAAAACTTAAGCATATTCTTCATTATCACAAGGTTGGATGGCAAATGAAAAGTTGAGACGGTTTGTTAAATATAGTTTCTTACTTAGGTAAACCTATGAAACTATAGTACGGTTTAAGCTATAGGAATTTTATGAACATAAAGATTCAAACACACTTCCCTTGATCCATCGCACATAGAAATGACTGGTCTGAGAATGTTGTTCTTTTTCTTTCAAGACATAATTGGTTAGGGGGCATTCTTGGTAGCACAGTGGTTAAGAATCCTCCTGCCAATGCAGGGGACACAGGTTTGAGCCTTGGTCTGGTCAGATCCAAAATGCCGCGGAGGAAATAAGCCCGTGCACTACAACTACTGAGTCTGAGCTATGGAGCCCATGAGCCACAATTACTGAGCCCGCGTGCCACAACCACTGAAGCCCGTGCACCTAGAGCCTGTGCTCCGCAACAAGAACAGCCACCGTGATGAGAATCCTGCGCACCACAACGAAGAGTAGCCCGTGCTCGTCGCAATTAGAGAAAGCCCGTGCACAGCAGCGAAGACCCAACACAGCAAAAAATAAATAAAATAAAATAAAATAATTTTTTAAAAAAAGACATAAGCAGTTATTTTTAATGTCAGGCTTGGTGGCTTTATATTTATGATTACTTCCCTAGGAGACTCTGCTCTGTCTCTATGCCTTCCCCACTGCCCCTGCCTGCTGCCATGATGAGCACACGGTCTTGCACTAAGGAACTCAAATGTTGTTGCGTGTGTACAATAAATCTCTAGAATTTGTAAGGCTTCTTTTCTTTCTTTCTTTCTTTCTTTCTTTCTTTCTTTCTTTCTTTCTTTCTTTCTTTCTTTCTTTCTTTCTTTCTTTCTTTTTTAACAATACTGAAGATTACTCAGGTATGGGAAAGTTACTTATTCTTGTCCTTGACTAGCAGTGTTATCATGGTCAATTGACTTGATGTTCCTAAAACTCAATGTTCTTATCTGTGAAAGGAAAGCCTTGAACTGTATACCCTCTCAGATTTTGGGTTCTAAACTCTAAAGGTAAATCCCATTAGATTTCCATCAATTCCTAGGACAGATCAAGTTTTTGCTGTACTAAAATATTGGTAAATCAAATATTATTTGTAATTAATGCTGCCTCATATGTTGGGCCTCTCAACCTTTTGGAGCACCAATATAACAAAGGACAATTTATCCTGAAAATATGCAGTAAATGCAATCAATTCCTACAAATGACCAATTTGAGCTACAAATGACCAATGAGTTTTATGGCAAGGTACCCACGTCTCTATGCAATTTTCTGATTTCAATCCATTCAAAATCAGTTCAATAGGTAGAATGATTACAACTAACCTGACATTTAAATTTTATTATATTAGTCTAAGAATAAAAATATCTCAACAAACATTTTATGAGAGGTAAAATTTTAATCTGCAATTAACCAATAGTTTTCAGTTTTGCCTGGTCTTCATAAAAAAATACATTCACACACATGAAGAAAAAAACTGTAGCTATTAGGTTAGTAACCACTGAGCTTTGTGAAACCTACTAAAATAAATGAGATTAGGAAGAGCCTAATTACCAGATGGTTGAAGCTGGCATCAAAATAGGGCTCAGTGGTTTTGGAGGACAGAGGCAAAGACCATCATGGTGACCTGGGGGAGTTCTGGTAGAACAATCTGGCCATACCCGACCCGGATTCTGGATATGATTGAAGTTACTTCCAGCCTATGATCCTAATAGTATACTCTATAGCTTTGAATCTCAGAATCCTGTTAAGAAATGATACATCTCACAGATCTTAAATATAATTTGCCATCCTAAGATAAATACAGGTTATCCTTTGAATGTGAGTTTTCCTGCAGACGTGGCTTCATGTGTAATTCTCCTTGGGATTTGTTGAGCTTTTCCAAACCCACAGGGGGAGTAATCTATTTATTCTCAGTTCACCGGCAGGGTCACCGTTGCCTCATCTTACATGGATCCAGTGTTTGACACAAAGGGCAGGGTGGCACAGACATGATCTAAGTGATGCAAACTATGAAGCAAGAAAATCACAGACCCAAATAAGAGCCAAGCCGTCCACACGTGCAGCTGCAATGAGCCACAAAGACAATTCCCAGTGTGTTCTTAATTACAGAAGGCACCACCCTAAATTTTAGAGATAGAAAGGAGTTTAGAGATTGTAGAACACACTCTTCAATTTAAAGCGGGGGTAACTGAGGCCAAGTGAGGTGAGGTGACTGCTGTAGAGTTCTAGTGCTAACTAGCGGCATTACCAGCATTGGGACCCTCCTGTCCACGAATCAGCCCCATACCACAGACCCCATGCTACCCAATGTAGAGTGAGAGACAAGAACTAAAGAGATGGGTACATCTAGTAAACAGGGCCAGCAGCAGGTCCTGGACTCTGAAGTTTATTATAAGCTTAAAATTTTTTTCTATCAATCACATGTATAATAAATGTTGCACTCAGAACAGCATCTTGTTCCAAAAAAATGTGCATTTGGAAAGAAATGTAGAGAAACTGTGGTATCTACAAATCTCCAGCATAGCTCAGAACAGACAGAAAAGCAAATCTATGTCATCAAGATTTTTTAAAATATGCTTTTTAGAAAGAGAAGAATGGATTTTGCTGGAATAGAGTCTGGGTGGAGTAAAAAGAGTCCACATCTGAGGGTGTTAACTCATTTTTGTAAATCATCTGCCAAGAGTCAGAGGAAATCCCCAACGATATCAGCAGAGGAAAGGTTTTTTTTTTTTTTTAAGATTTAAAGTAAAATGCATTCTGTGCTTCTTTTTTTCCTCCTCATGTAAGGTTAACCCCAAACAAAAAGCTATGTTAGAAATATTCTTTAAAGGAAATCATTATTAAATGGTCTTTACTTACAAACCTCATATTACATAAGGAGTTACTGAATTTCTTTCAACAGAGCACCCCTATGGATTCCCACAAATACAGATCTTGGCCATCCCCCTAAAGGCTTGGTGCAGCCAGAATTCCCTTACAGCCATATGCCTGGATGGCCAACAGCCTCAGTAGCTGTTCAGGTCTATGTGATAAAAAAAGGCGAAGGGCACTTTTATCCATACCCATTCTCCTATGGTGCCTGCACTACAGAAGGCAATTAATTCATATTTTTAAATGAATTCCCACTGCTTTGAAGCAGAAATTAGGCTTCTTATTCTATAACAATAGTAGCAAAATCAGAAGTATCAATTTAGCTTTGAAATGTATTTGTTTTTGCTTCTGTCAAAATACAGTGTCCAGTTGGACATCTGACAAGCTGTTATAGTTCCCCCCAAAGCGAACACACTAAAAGAGATGATAAAGCCCACGAAGACTGACTCTCAGGTATCCAGTTGCAGAGCACTGTCACATTTAGAGACATATGGACCCAAACTGGGATTTGGGGTCTTCCTCTTGCCCCCCTCAAATATTCCAAAGAACCTAAGAACTTGGAGCCCAGCAACATGTATTAAATGCACTTGTTCTCACCCACACCAGAGAGAGTCCCCAGACTCTCTCCTGACCAGACCTCTCTCATCTGTGCCATTCAGGTGATGCTCTTGCCTTTCTTGTCTCCCTCTCCTCTGGGCTGAGGGCCCATGAGCTCTGGGTTGTTACCTCCCCCTCCTGTAGCCATCCCCTGAGAAGGGCAGCTCTTCAGTATGTGCTGAAAACTTTCCTCTCCCTGTAGAGCATGAGGGAAGAAATACAAGTAGGCAAAGAGGGACCGCGGGGGCCGTGAGGCTCCACCTGTTAGTATGGCTCCATCTTGGTATTCAAATGGAATTTGAATTTGAATTTGGAGCGGCCCACCACAGGTGTTCATGTCCCATGCTCCATGCCAAGAGTTTTTCCTTTAAATATTAATTTAAACTGAGTTACTCCAAGGAGTTCATCAAACAAAAAGATCTTAAAACTGCTTTCTTGGTCATTATAACTGCTTCAAGAAATTTTGGTGATTGCTGATATCATTTTCTGGATAAATATACTACAGGCTTCTCCCAACATGCCTTGCAAGTCCCCTGCAAACATGTATATTACCGTCAGGTCTTTCTGCAGTGAAGACATTACTTGGCTCCTTTTCCAGGACCCATTGGACATATAAACAGAATGTCACTTCTTTGGACATGATTTGAGAGACATAAGGAAGACTGTCATGCTTGAACAGATTCTTCCCCTCTAAACCTACTTGGTTGAAATCTTCCTGTTAGAAAGG
The DNA here is from genome assembly GCF_003031525.2 of Neophocaena asiaeorientalis asiaeorientalis. Lineage (NCBI taxonomy): Eukaryota > Metazoa > Chordata > Mammalia > Artiodactyla > Phocoenidae > Neophocaena > Neophocaena asiaeorientalis. The sequence goes on from NW_020174703.1 coordinate 6,183,917, forward strand.
ATAGATCTAATTGTTTTGCATTACGACTTTATTTATGCAAGCATCTTCAGATAAAATGCAAATGTCTCAGAGATATAAGACATTTAGCTATTACCAGCCAGCCATTAACACTTCACTATGAACGAGAATATCAGATTATTTGCAAAGAGTAGGTTAGCAGGAATGGGGCACTGACTATGGATATTTTGACAAGAAATAGTTATGGGATAATCTGGAGTATTACAAGGAGAAGGAAAGTCTGGAGTGGGGCAATAGAAGTCTTCAGATATTGGGTTCCAGAGAGGACAACATTGAGAATGTATGTGGGCCCCATAGATAAAATGTGCTTCCACTTTCACATTTATGCCTACACACATTTTGGATTTCCCCCCCTGAATTATAAAAAATACCTTACCTGGGATTGTATCACACAATAGAAATGAATATAACCAGCAGTTAAGAGCTTGATAGATGTTCAACAGATGTTGATGGAAGTTGAATATCATTCACCTACTTATCAATGTATTTTCCTTTGTCCCAGCAAAACCACAGGGTTTTTTTTTTTTTTTTTTTTGTCTGTTTGTTTTAATGAATGGATCAAGAATTAGGTCATTAGGGGCTTCCCTGGTGGCGCAGTGGTTGAGAGTCTGCCTGCCGATGCAGCGGACACGGGTTCGTGCCCCGGTCCGGGAAGATCCCACATGCCGCGGAGGGCTAGGCCCGTGAGCCATGGCCACTGAGCCTGCGCGTCCGGAGCCTGTGCTCCACAACGGGAGAGGCCGCAACAGTGAGAGGCCCGCGTACCGCAAAAAAAAAAAAAAAAAAAAAAATTTTAATGGAAATTAAAACAGAAAGGAGGTGTGAGGGTTCTTGCCAGTGAAATCAACTTGCACTTTGTCAGTGAAAGAATCACAGAAATGTGGGCTGAGAAGGCTGTGCCTTCCGAAAAAGGGGTAGGAAGAAAGGCAACCAGGAATGGAATGTCATCCTTCCCAAAAGCACTGGATACCCACAAAAACATTTCTGCAACCTGGTCATTTCACCTCACTAGCTCAAGGCATTGATGTATTTACAGTTTCCTTGATTTAATAAAGCTAAGACTGCCATTAAAACAGTATTAAATTTTAGAAAATGAAACTTACACCATAGAAATTAAAGTAAGCAAAACCAAATTTTTATGTGGAGAAAAATCTACCTGTACTGAAAGGAATCTACAAATAAACTGATGATTGCAAATATTTATAAAGCACCTTTGAGATGTGAAAACTACTCTCTGAGCCAAGAACAGGAGTGATGAATGATCGCTTCGTTTATAAAGGACCCTAGAAGACAGCTGCAAATGTTCACAAATGCAATCAGGTTCCAGCAAGCCCTCACCCACCTTAAAGAAATCAAACAATGGAGCTATTATTTTTGCCAGTCAAGACTCTTCCACATGATGTTATCTTCATACGTTAATGCATATTTTTTAAGGTAAACAAGCAGCTCCACTCGGCTATCTGGTTTCCCTAATCTGCTTATGGTGTTTGAGTGAGATATTTAAGTATTGAGATTTCTTTTTTTTTCTAATAAATGTTAGATTTCTCAGCCCCTGACTGGAGAAAACACCCATGCTAAGCAATAATAAAAGCATCACCATGTCCGGTCACATAAACAACACATATGATTCACCCTGTGGAAGAGAGGTAGGAAATACAGTCCATCAATCCTCATGATTAGCAGAATCTGTTATTTGTGAATTTGCCTACTCTCTAAAATTCACCTGTAACTCCAAAATCAATATTCACGGCACTTTTGCAGTCATTCATGGACACGCACAAAGTCGCAAAAACTTTGAGTCCCTCAATGTGCATATTTCCAGCGGTGGTCAAACGGTGACAATCCACTTCCTTATTTCAGTTCTCAGACTGTAAACAAGCTTACTGTGCACAGTCCATTTAGTGCTGCGTTTTTCCCACTACTGTGCTTTTCTGGAGGGTGATTTCACAGTTTAATACGGTCCCCCAGTGTAGTGCTGAGGTGCCGTCGACGGTATAAGCCCAAGAAGGCTGTGTTGTTCCTTGCAGAGGAAATATCTGGGCTAGATAAGCTCTGTTCAACCATGAGCTATAGTGCTGTTGGCTGTGAGTTCAGTGTTTGATAAATCAACAACATAGGTTAAATAAGGTGTCTTTAAACAGAAACGTATGAAAAGCAAAGTTATGTATTGACTGGTTGACAAAAATGTTGTGACCAGAGGCTCACAGGAACCTAACACTGTGTTTCTCCTAGAAATAATGGTTTGGTTGGTATTTGCTAATTTGATGTTTGTAGCAACTTTACAGAACGTTAAGTACTACCAGTGATGAAAATTGACTGTATTATGCTCTGTGCTTTTAGGTGAGGAAACTAAGACCCAAAGAGACTAAATTATTTCCTCCCACGTCACCCATTCTGTTGGAAGCAGAGTAAAAACTAAAATTGAGGGGTTTTTTTCCAAGTCCAGTGATTGTTTTTCTGCCTTATGCCTCCTTTCTCCAATTATACCTTGGTTATGAATAAAGAGAAGTGCTTTCATGTCTTCATTACATGGGATGCCCAGATTTACTTAGCATTCTCCTACCCAGAGCACTGTCATTCAAACTGTGTCTTTTCGGGACTACCCTGGTGATCCAGTGGCTAAGACTCTGCACTCCCAATGCAGGGGGCCCGGGTTCAATCCCTGGTCTGGGAACTAGATCCCGCATGCCGCAACAAAGATCCTGCATGCCCCAACTAAAAGATCCCACATGCCACAATTAAAAAGATCCCGCATGCTGCAGCAAAGATCCTGCGTGCTGCAACTAAGACCTGGTGCAGCCAAATAAATAAATGAATATTTAAAAAAAACAAAAACAAAGTGTGTCTTTTCAAAAAGAATAGGTATATGTATAGCTGAATCATTTTGCTGTACACCTGAAACTAATACAACATTGTAAATCAACTATATTCCAAAATAAAATAAATTTTTTAAAAAACAAAAAAAACCCCACCAAGGTATCTCTTTTCAAGTGTGTAAATCAGACTTACATTGGGTCAAAGCTGAAAGAGGGAAACAAACAAAAACAGACAAAAAAGTATGTGGCAGTTCAATTTAGATTGTATAATTTTAATGGGTGGGTTATGATGACTCATGAATACAAGATATAGGAAAGGAGAGAGATAAGAGTAAACTTTATTGAATGTTTTTTCTGTGTGTACCAGGCAAACATAGCCAATTTCCATATTTTATCTTATCTCATAAGAAATTACTGTGAATTTCAGCAAATTAATTTACCTGTTACCTTTAGGAAAGATTGTCGTTTCTAAGAAAACTGATCTCATATTTTTTTAAAGAAAGATACCTATCAAGTGTAGGCCAATCTCTAAGGTGTAAAGGTGTGGATTCAAAACTTATCTGATTCATTCCTATTATACAGCTCAAATTAACAAAAAACTGACAATATCATGTGACGGCAAAGATGTGGAGCAACTGCAAACTTCATACTTTTCTATAAAAAGTACTATAGCCACTTAAAAAGCAGTTTGGCATTTTTTAAAGTTAAATATACACTTAATATATGACAAAGCAATCCCACTCCAAAAGAAATGAAACGTATGTTCATACAAAGACCTGTTAGTAAATGTTTATAGCAGTTTTATTCATAACTGCCCTAAACTAAAACCACTCAAATGTCCATCAACTGGAGAGTGTGTCAACAAATTGTGGTCCAGCCATATAATGGAATACTATTCTACTAATAAAAAGAATAAACGACTAATACCAGCAACAACATGGACATATCATAAAAGCACTATGCTAAGTGAAAAAATCCAGACAAAAAAGGCTACATAATACATGCTTCTATTATAGGACAGTTTGGAAAGGGCAAAACTGTAGGGACAGAAATCAGATCAGCAGTTACCAGGAGCTGGGACTTGGGGGAAGGAATTGACTACAAAGGAACACGGAATTTTCTGGGGTGATGGAAATGCTTTAAATCTTGATTAAAATGGACAAAATATTTCTCGGATAGGATGAAACAATCGGGTAGACAAATAGGAAAGAGAAATGACATCTTTATGGTGTGTTTAAAATTTAGAAAGGTAAAAAAAGCCATTTGTTACATTCCTCTAGATTAAGCTATAACTGCAGAGGACTATTTAGTAATTAGCTGAAAGTATGTAATGTTAAAATAAGTAACATTTAACTTTAGGGTGCAGAGTGGAATATCAGGTATCCCAAGAAAGGTGCACTCTGGAACGTCAAACCTGCCCTAAATGTGGTTTGAGGTCCAATCTCTGTAAGACAGAACAGGAACAGTGCTTGCAGACAGTCTGGACAAAAAATTTCTCCTGTTTGATAAGTTAGTCACTTTTATTTATTTATTTATCTTTTTTTTTTTTTTTTTTTTTTTTTTTTTCTGGAGTCGCTTTTATTATATTTATCTGAAGATTATTTAATAATAGATATATTAACAATAGTATAGGAAATTTCTTAAAGAACATTGGTGTAATTATGTTGCCTAAGGAAAAAGAGAAATAAGGATATTGAGAAAGTCAAAAATGTTTACATTTGAATGTAGATAAAAGCTTCTAGTCTTTGGAAGTTACTTCCTTATTTTATTAAACCACAATAAAACAAAACTTTTGCAAACAAGATGACAAAATTGAACCTAGAAGCACTACGCTCCCACTTCCTAATGAATGAGTCTAGAAGAGCAAAGTCATTTAAGAAGTAAGCCCCACAGCTGCCTTGGAGGAGAGGGGCCAGTGAGGATGAAGGGGTCCTACACTTCACGGACAGAGTGGGAAAAGGATTCTAAAGGGGTTGATTGCAAGTCACAGTCGTGACTTTTCTAGTAGTACACTGCCTGTTTGGATGAAGGTTTCAGATCTGACTCAACTTTTTGCCTTCCCTGACTTTTTCTTTGCCCACAGGATCCTTCACAAGTAGAACGTGCTTCAAAAGCCTGAAAGTTTTGCTTGCTTAATTAGGTGTGTTCATCAAGAGTGGATAAAGCAGTGGTAGGAAATGAGTTGTTTTTACTGCTAAAACAGCCCTTCCTTGGTAACTATGATAAATGCTCTGGGAAGGTCAAGTCCATGGTGCCTTGAATCTGTATGAAAGCAAGGATCACATGGGGCCTTGTGGTTCCCTGAATGATGATACATATTGGAAGAAGACTCTAGATCCAGACTGGAGTTTGTTCTGGGATGAGGGGCTAAGCAGGTCCCTTGTGACTTGTATCATCCAAGTAACCCAAGTAACCCTGATATTGACTGGCCAAGGAATTAGCCAACTGGATGGAAACTCCCTACCTAATTTTATGTTTTTGTTATATGCTTCCTTATAAGGTCTTAGTAACTGACAATAAGTGCCTGTGATTTTTCTTTGTAATCATTTTATAAACAATGGTATTTTCAAGGGAGCCAATGAGTTCAGCTTAAAGCCCTAATAGCATCCATTAATGAAGTACACTATAGGTAAAATATAGTTAGAACATCCTGAATGTTCTGGGAGAGCCCTAGTTTATGAATATGCCATCTATTTCTTCAAAAATATCTTTATATTTACCATGCATTCTGGTTTGGGATTAGAAAAATTTGCTCGCCCTCCATAGACAGCACATATAAATTCCCCACATGAAGTATTTTTTAAAAACTTAACACTTGTGGAAATACCATAAAAATTTTTCATAATGGCAGAGAAGAGCCTGTTCAAAGTCTGTTCAATTCTTCCAAGCAAAATAAATCCCCTTTTTCTGTACGCCCCATTTCAGCTTTATTCATTCCTCAGTTACAGCCTTTATTACATTGTATTATCCTGTTTAGTTCATCTATTTCTTTTGCTATGATATAAACTCAAGGACAGTAACCATTTTTCTTCTTTGTAACTTCATGCCTCCTACTATAACATTAGATGTTTATAAAATGTTTGTTAGTTTGTTTTTCTGTAAGAGATAAGAAATTTCACAAAGACCTAACCTGAAGATATAATTACATGGAGAAACTTCAGCATGAGGTCAAAGTTAGGGAAATGAGAGCCTGGCCTGATCCAGGTTTGTCCCAGGAGACCCATTTGCTCCTCAAGGGAATTTAGGGATGTAGGTTAGCTACAGAGTGGATCTTGGATCTGTTCTCCTAAAGCTGTCTTGGGTACAGGTTGACTCTTAAATGATAGCAGGACCAATACAGAGCCACCCTTGGCCTAAGGCCAGCCCTGAAATCACCTCTGGAATGAATGACAAGGCCATTTACCAAGGCCTTGGAAAACGTGGTCCTTAAGCCACTCTAAGCTACCAAACATTTTCCATGATTACTTTAAAAGGTTATTTGTTCACATATTTTTCCAATTACTCTTTGGTCAGCACTTATGCCGAGCTTTTTGTGGTCCTGGAAAGGTAATTGATCCAAAAATTCTCTTTCAGAATTTATTTCCACTTATCCTTTGCCTGTAGGCAAGACTATATTTTCAAAGCCATATGCCAATAAAGACTACATTTCTTATTTTATTTTTAATTCCACTTAAATATTCCTTTAAATTACAATAAAAAGGGCAGCAAATACACTCCCCTTATTAATTACCTAACGTTGCACTATAAATTAGCCCAAAGCTTTGTGGCTTCAACAATGATAGCATTTGGAAGGAATGCTATTGTGGCTCAGGAAGGAACTTGGGAACAGCTGGGTTAGGTAGATACGACTCAGAATCTCTCATAAGGTTGCAGTCATGATATTGTCCAGGGCTGCAGTCAGCTGAAGGCTTGACTGAGGTTGGAGGATGCACTTCCAAGATGGCTCACTCATATGGCTAGCAAATTTGTGCTGGCTATGGGCAGGATTTCTCAGTCCCTCACCATGGGGACCTCTTCACAGGATTGCTTGAGTATTCTCATGACATGGCACCTGGCTTTCTCCAGATTTGGAGATTCAGGGAAAGAGCAAGGTGTGAAGTGAACTACAATGTCTTTCATGACCTACCCTCAGAAGTCACACATGTTCACTTCACTTCTTCTGTAGATAGAAGGATATGGGTGCACAGGCCAGCCACAATTCCATGTGTGAGGGGACTATACAAAGGGTAAATACATGAGGTGAAGGTCATTTTGAATTGTGTACTTCCACTTAAAAATTTTTTTGCACCACATCAAAATCAATTACATCAACTGTGTATTCACAGCTTAGTTATGAAGTTTGAGATTTTTCATGAACCATCTCAAAGGTCTTTTTGCATGTTTTATGAATATGGTGGTAATCCTTAAAGCCACTCACTTGATGCATCCTAATTCTAACTCAGTGAAAGGCATCTGCCTAGACATGTGGTTCTTAACTTTCATTGGCTCTTAGAGTTTTTGAGAATCTTAATATCTAAAGACCAGCAGCGCCCCCCCCCCAAAATGTACATACCCACAAATGTGCTATTTTACATACAACTGGAAGACTTTTATGGACTCCTGTAGCTAAGAAAAAGAACTCTAACTTGCAAGCAACATACACAATGTTTTCAGCTGGCTGCCAAATATAAAGGTCACAGCTAATGTTCAACAAAAGGCTGATGCCCAATATTAGCTGAAAGACTGGCTAGTTAACAAGTCTATGTAAGTCAAAATAACAGAGGACTTTCATGTGAAGTATCAAATTCACCTTTTGTTTCACAGTGGTATTTTTCTTAATTGAGCTGGTAAAGTAAACTGTTCATACTTTACAGTGGGCTATCTTGAGTTTGGGTTACACTTAACAGATGCTTCAGGCTAATATTAGGCATTAACTTTAATATACATATACACAAACAGAATGACTCACTAATATCTCATAATGTCACCCAAACCTTCCAGAGTTAAACATTACTCACCACCAAACAAGGTTAGTTAACGGTGAATGCTGTTCATGCTTCAGCTAGCAATGCAAAAAAATGGTTTCTAGGGCTTCCCTGGTGGTGCAGTGGTTGAGAGTCCGCCTGCCGATGCAGGGCACACAGGTTCGTGCCCGGGTCCGGGAGGATCCCACATGCCGCGGAGCGGCTGGGCCCGTGAGCCATGGCTGCTGAGCGTGTGCGTCCGGAGCCTGTGCTCCGCAACGGGAGAGGCCACAACAGTGAGAGGCCCAAGTGCCACAAGGGGAAAAAAAAAAAAAAAAGGTTTCTAAGTATAAAGCCAGACAGAAGTTCATCACAAGAACTAGAGCTCTCACTGTCTGAAGCTAAACATTTTCTACAGTCATGTGTCATATGCTGAACAAATGAAAAGCACAGGTTCTCCAAATTTATAGAATTATAGTAAGTTAGCTCATTTCCTCTCAGCCACTTCCTTTGAATTAGTGCCCTAATGCTTGGTACTGGTTATATAAACAGATCAGTTTCTGTAACTGTGTATGTCTCCATACACAGTTAATCTCATCAGAATCATCAGTGACAGTGTTTAACATTCAGATGATCAGACCTACTAAATTGGAATCTGGTGTGACTATAGTAAGGCTAGAGGGAGTGAAGGGTGGGGTTGGCGGAGGTAGAGCTCTGCATACTTAACAGATTCACTAAGTCAGTGGTTTGCAAAACATGGCCCCAGGATCAACAATGATGAGAAATGTAAATTCTCTGGACCACCCCACCTCAGGTCTTGAATCAGAAACTCTAGGGATGGGGCCCAGCACGCCAAATGCTAACAAGATGGTTCTGATGCTTGCTCAAGCTTAAGGACCACTGCACTCAGTGATTCCTTGCTCCTCAGTATAGTTTAAGAATGATCATCTCCAGGGTTGTTAAACACATGTATCTCAATAAAACAAAACTCATGGGTTTCTTTTCCTATTCCCATCTAAATATCTTCTACAACCAGGCCTTGTGGATGGATGTAGGCTGCAAGTACCATAAAGGAAGAAGGGTAGATGGGAGAGAGACCTTAGAAAAAAGCAGATAAATGGAGGTACGTGTTTCTCCATGTTGTTTGTTTAAAGAAACAAAACAAACGGTCTCACAAAATAAGAAAGAGACATCCCTAAAAGGGTCTTGACTCGGCTAATGCTTATCTTTTAATGCCATTTAAATTATTTGATAACATAACTTATAGGAAGCTTACTTAGTGTTAACATCTGTGGTTCCTTTGTGGTCTATGAACCTCTGGCCATGAAAAGGGATGTTTGAAATGGATGTTTCTGGGACACCAGAAAAACCTTACAGATGACATGTGAGCCATGGGTTATGATGACTTTGGAAAATACTACAGTAAATACTTGTTGTCTTAATTTTCTGACATAAGTGAAAACAGATGCTTGGATTGAATGGCTGGTGAAGAACAAGTGTTATATAATGCAATTCCGCTAACAAATCTAGGGTCTCCTAAAACTGAATGGTGTTCTTTGTACACAGCTGAGAAAGGCACCTGAAAGCATTTGAGAAAGCACTGACACATTGGTGAAAAATTGTGAAAGTGGGACTTCTTGCCAAGAGTATGTGGAGAAAGAATTTTGACTAACCTAGGTATGAAGTATTGTTGCTTCTTTAAGTGATTCAAGGATATTTTTTATTAGTTATTCTGGTGATTCAGTTGTAATATCAGTATTTTAAGTTTGAGTTACTGTTCCCCAAATAGGACAGTAAAAACAATCACTTGCTCTAGTGAAAGGCTGTTTATAAAGAGTTTTACAACTAGGTTGTTCTGCATTAAGAACAAAACTCTAAATCACACTAACACCAGTATGTTAATCAATCAAAAATGAATGGTGAGTCACACCACATTTAATCCATTCTAGGACTTTCATCTATTTCATATTTATGTTTTTGATTTGTATTACAAGGAGAACAAATACAACAATGCAGCATGGCACATACATGTGTAAGCACATAAGCCTGGATCTGGAAATGTAATTTTATATATCTGTATGTATATATATATGTATATGTATATGTATATGAAACACCACCACTGTGATCCAGTTGCAAATTAGAGGATCACATTTCATGGGGACAGTTGACACAGAAACTCAGTTTCATGGAAATGTTGGCTACAAATCAAATGAAGAGAAACATGGCATTCACACTTAAGAGCCAACTCGAGCCACTGGAAAAGGCAAAGTTCTCTGCAAGTTCTTGAAAATATCAAACACTGACAGCTACCCTGGAACAAAAATCCAGGAACAAATAAAAAAATGACCTTACAAAATAACACTATGATATCTGGCGTTTATCATGCATATGTTATTGCCATAATTCACGGGACATGCTAACTTCTGCCATATTCAAAACCATTTAAGAATGAACTCTGTTGTTAATATACGGTATGGTTTGTCTCATCTCGTATGCACAGAGCTTATCAAATTAATGTAAATCTGTGCTTTTTGTAGGCTTGCTGATGCCAAGATAAACGATCAGGAAACCATGATATCTTCAATCAAGTGGAATGTCTAGCATGACAGAGAAACACCCATTCCTGCCTTGAAAAAAAATACAAAGTGTGCATTGTCTTCCGAAGGGCTGATTCCTGCTGAATCCAAACGGATGAAGAGTCAACTGTGAGGTGAGGCCTAGGGCCAAAGTGGCCAGTGGCAGAGGTTGGGGGTGGAAGCCAGGAGAATGTTCTGAGGACTCATGGTGTTGAGAGAAGAGGGAAAGAGGAAAGGAGAGAATTCAAAAGGAAAGAGAGAGAGAAGGAGACAGAAGGGAAAGAAGGATTACAAACAAAACGAGGGAAGACAGAAAAAAAACAGAGTCTCATTAGGGGACTGATCAGTCATCTGATCAGACCAACCCAGTACCTGAGAGTTGACCAACAGACCAGGCATCCAGGAGAAAATCAAATCACACAGAACCACATCCCAAGCGTATGTGGAGGAAAAAATGACCAAGGACCATGATTTGTGCTCCCAGTTCTTCCACAATAAAAGGTAAATCTTCTCTGAGCCAAAGCTTCCAAACCCCTGCGGGAGAGTTGGCTGGGGGAACAGGAGCTGCTGGTGGCAAGAATTATGTTTAAAAACCCAGAGCGTGGGGGCTTCCCTGGTGGCGCAGTGGTTGAGAGTCTGCCTGCCGATGCAGGGGACACGGGTTCGTGCCCCGGTCCAGGAAGATCCCACATGCCACGGAGCTGTTGGGCCTGTGAGCCATGGCCGCTGAGCCTGCGCGTCTGGAGCCTGTGCTCCGCAACTAGAGAGGCCACAATAGTGAGAGGCCAGCGTACCGCAAAAAAAAAAAAGGGGGCCCTTCTTCAGATCATCTGATACCTGATCCCAAACTTACTGGATAGAGATGCTTTAACTCCATCTGGGAACGTGAAAGGAGAAGGAAACTCTGTCCTGAATTCCTCACTGGCATATCTGTAACAGCACTGAATTCCAGAGTTCTCTGCCAGCCTGACTTTGGCAGTCACCCCAATCCCCTCCTTCAATGACAGAATCTGTTGCTCTCAGAGAAGGAAGGCCTGTTAAGACTCGCATGCCCACACACGTGTGCACAGCGGACTCTCAGCAGGGTCCTTGGAAAACCAGAATGTTTTCTTATCAGCTAACAGATTGGAAAAATCAAAGGATGGCATTAAAGGAGGAAGGAAATCTGAAACTCCACTTTGGCATCTTGGAAGCAATGTACCCCCAGCTTCATCCCATCAGGGGTTCATTCTCCACTCAGAGAGATTTTTCATTTTATTGGAGACACAGCAGAATACACTTCAAAGATGTTTCAGATTATAAGTCATCCTACACGCTCATAAATTACCCTTAACGTAAAGCAGAAAGAAGATGGGCTGGAATGTATATGGTAACATGCACAATTAAAGGAAAAATTTCCAAAGGCAATTCACATAACCCGGACCTTTGGAATGGGGGACATTTATTCAAGGTTTTCTCAACTCGTATTTTGCATTGACTGGGATCATAGGGTGCTTTTTCTTAACATATTACATAAATTCATTTTTTCTTCTTTATGTACATAGGTATCACTTAAAGCTAGTGCATGACAACACAATGGAATAGCTTAACTCCTGCAGATTTTAAGAAAATGACCTTTGTGTGGCCAACGTATATTAGTTTTAAATAGAACTAATTTCAAACTCCTGAAAGCATGAAATGTCTAAATCATCCTTATAATCCTAATATGATGATTTTTAAAATTATTTTCTTTTAAAATTGTATTTCTTTTTAAAGTTAATTTTATTTTTTAAATTAAAATATTTAAGTATGTCACTCCCCCCGCCACCGGTAACCACCAGTTTGTTCTCCATATCTGTGAGTCTGCTTCTTTCTTGTTATATCCACTAGTTTGTTGTATTTTTCAGATTCCACATATAAGTGATATCATATAGTATTTGCTTTTCTCTGTATGACTTATTTCACTTAGCATAATGTCCTCCAGGTCCATCCATGTTGCTACAAATGGTAAATGCCATTCTTTTTTTATGGCTGAGTAGTATTCAACTGTGTGTAGGTGTGTGTGTGTGATGTTTTTTTTAAAGTTAATTGAATGACAGAATAAGCAAATGTAAGTCCAGTTCTGAAAACAATCAGCCATAGCTTCTCAGATCTAACCTCTGAGATTTTGTAAAAGTAGACATTTGAACTTATGTTCTAACACCAAAAACAAATGTTAAGCTGAATTTTAAACATTTTCTTATTTTATTTGGCCTGAGAAGGAAGTTTAAAAGTTTTCCAAATAATGCTTCAAAATCCAGGAACAAAGTAGAACAAAAGAAAAATCACCTTTAAGTTTGTTTTAAAACTTAAATAATAAAATGATTCACTGCAACTTTTAAATTTTACCCTGCACTCATCCAGAAAGATTTATGAAGCACTTACACATGCAAATTTTCAAAACCTGTAGATCAGTAGTCCTCAACTCTGGCCACATTAAAATCACCTCAGGAATTTTTAAACTCTCCCACCCCAGACCAATTAAATCATAACTGAGTAGAGGAGCAGAACAGTACTGATATTTTTGAAAACTTTGTTATTCTAATGCACGGGCTACAACTGCTGAGGATAGATATTATAGTATTTATACTCATAGCTAAACTTATTTTAAAAGTAAACACTGAGTTGCTATATCATAGGTGAAACTTAAATTAGACCTCAATTTTCTCTAAAATTAATTTCTAATCTGACCAGAAGGTGCTTGGACTGGGTGGATTTGGTCTGATTTTCTAGTGTATGGCTTTAGACGTATAGTCCTTGATTGGAGAACAATAATGAAACTTCTGTGAAGGCATCACATCTCCTATCTCCTTTCCAGAATTCCACAGGGAGGGATGTTAGCTGACTTCACAGCCTGCTACCCTGAGAAGGCCTAAAAACCTCAGACTAGCTTTAAGGCTCCCACATTTCTACCAAAATCACTGGGAATATAAGTCAGGGTTTTGTTAGATCAGGGAAACCTACAACACACTATAAAAATCTCACTGTGGAAAGTTCTTGGTGGGGAACCCAAGTGAAAATTATGAGCAGTGGGGTGGGTAAGTCCTGATTCAGTCTTGCTGTCCACAGAACTTTTACAAAGTAGCCTGAGGCCTTGAAGTTTACCCTTCTCACCATATACCTCCCAGGCCTTTGGGACACCCCAACACAAGAAGAGACTGTGGGCTATTCTCTATAGAAAATACTCGATAGGGTATTCTATTATTAACATTCTACAAGGTTCTGGGTGTCATATTAAGGATATATTTTGTGTACAACCTAAATTTTGCGTTTTGATTCCTAGGGCATATGGAAGAATTGTTGTTGTATTCATACCAAAAAGAAGCTGAAAGAAGCTCCTTTAGTTTAACAAGTTGTCTCCATCACATCCACTGCTAGAAGTATACTTTCATTCCTCCAAACAAAATTTTAATTCGACCTATAGCAACTCCTCCATATACTGGAAGAGCCACTCAGTGATGTTTCAGAAACACATTTTATGGAGACTGTATCATCAACTTCATAGGTGTTAATTGCTTAATATTTGTACATTTTGTCAAAGAGAACTTGCATTTTGTCTTACGTTTTCTCTTTTTAGGAGATGATGGCAGCTGAGTCTTACAAGGAAAGAAAAGCTTGTATTTTGGGGGCATTTACTTTGCATACTTCTCTACATGGGATTGACCACACTTGAGGAATCTAGGCATTGACTGGCCTTTTATATACAGAAAATAGGGTCCACACTGAGTGCTGAATATATACCCTGAGATGTCGTAGTAGTAAGATATTTACCTCAATTCTCAGGGATTTCCTACAACAACTCCAACCATGGAGGCAGACAAATTGGTTAGTCTGCCTGCTGGGCATCTGCCACTAAAGGCTGAACTCTGTGAGAAGTAGATGGGGTGTTAATGCCCAAACCAGTATATTTTTCTGGAGCTAGATTTCCTGTATTAGTTCCACTATATCATTTGCTAGCTGTGTGACTTCAAGCTGCCATTGGCCATTTTGTGGTGGGTAGACTCTAAGATAACCCCCAGTAATCCTCATCTCCTGTTATTGGGTAGTCCTCTTGTGTGACAGGACCTGGAAGTTGCTTCTATCCAGTAGAATATGGCAAAGGTGATGGGTTGCCACTTCCATGATTAGGCTGTATTGTAATTTCCGTCTTGCCTGCAGACGCATCTGGGCTTGTACACCTTGATGAAGCAAGAGGCCATAATAGAGAAGCCCATGTGGCAAAGAAAAGAGGTGACCTCTGGGCAACAGCCAGTATGGAAATGAGGCCCTTAAACGAATGATCCTCAGGGAACTGAACTCTACCAATAGCCACAAGAACTTGAAAGGTGATCCTTTCCCAGTTGAGACTTCAGATGAGACCTGAACCTGGCCAACACCTTTGCTGCAGCCTTGTGAAAGACCATGAAGGGGACGACCCAACTAAGCCAAACTCAGACTCCTAACCCACAGAAACAGTGAAACAAAAAGTCTGTGATGCTTTAAGCTGCTAATTTTGTAGTAATTTATCATGCAGTAGTCGATAACATACTCTTTACACTTAGTTCCTCATCTGTGAAATGGGGATAATAATATATATTCCATAGGTGTAAGGATAAAATGAGACAATGTATATAAACACTTAGCATTAAACAGCATGCCTGATACTTAGTAATATGGTTGTTGTAATAGTCTTTAAATGTTATTTTAACAGAATGTACGTATTTAAACCATTGTTTTTCTTTTTTTAGCGTGTTCATTCTTTGGCTGATACTATTTATTTTTATATTTTTATTTTACTACTCTCGTAATGTCTCACATTAGATTATCCTATTAATTTTTTAATTTTACATTTATTCTTAGATCACTTTCATTAAGTTCATCTATTTACTTTCCATATTCTCCCTTGCTTTTATACCTGCTTTTATAAATGGCGATCAGGAATCAGGCAAAAGGGAAATCATTCTGAGGATGGTGACCCAGATAGAATAGTTGGTCACATTTGCTTAATGCCCCTCCCTTCATTAGACACCTCACTTTCATCTTAGACAAATATTCTGTCAACACACATTAACCTATAAAAATATTTTAACTGTCTTTTCTATAATACAGTATCAATGAATTTGTCGATTCTCAAGTGCTACCCTGTGCCTCATTACTTTTTTTTAAAATAAATTTATTTATTTATTTTTGGCTGTGTTGGGTCTTTGTTGCTGCACGCGGGCTTTCTCTAGTTGCAGGGAGTGGGAGCTACTCTCTGTTGAGGTGCACAGGCTTCTCATTGAGGTGGCTTCTTTTGTTGCGGAGCATGGGCTGTAGGCGCACGGGCTTCAGTAGTTGTGGCACGTGGGCTCTGTAGTTGTGGCACACAGGCTTAGTTGCCCTGCAGCATGTGGGATCTTCCCGGACCAGGACTCGAACCCATGTCCCCTGCACTGGCAGGCAGATTCTTAACCACTGCACCACCAGGGAAGCCCCTGCCTCATTAACTTTTGAAAGTGAGAGATAGAGACTAAAATTCCTTAATATTTAGTATCTCAGCCTGATAAAGCAGTCTATAAGAGTAAACTAAACTAGTGAACGTGTAATTAGCACAGAGACGCCTTATTTTTAAGCACTGGGCTCTAAACATGATAGTCTTAGCATCAAAAAACTATATTTGGGGCTTCCCTGGTGGCGCAGTGGTTGAGAGTCCGCCTGCCGATGCAGGGGACGCGGGTTCGTGCCCCGGTCCGGGAAGATCCCACATGCCGCGGAGCGGCTGGGCCCGTGAGCCATGGCCGCTGAGCCTGCGCGTCCGGAGCCTGTGCTCCGCAACGGGAGAGGCCACAACAGTGAGAGGTCCGCGTACAGCAAAAAAAAATAAATAAAAGTAAAAAAATAAAAAAAAAATAAAAAAAAACTATATTTGATCAAGTTTTACATTCCTAATACAAGTTTCTTTTATCACAGGAGCTGGATCTCATTCAGTTTTACCTAGTAGACAGTGCTTGAATAGACAAATAAATCTATACAACTGCCAAGAAACTAGAGCTGTAGAAAATGCTAAAATAATTCCCCTGTGGTTTTCAGACTTGTTTGTTTTCTTTTAGCAGTGGAACCATTTTTTCCTAATGTACTTTTTAATACAGTCCCACCAATATATAAATGTATACTACTCAAATAAAAGCAGAAATCCACCCATCAGGGTTCTTTGCCCTCCCCACTATTCTTCCCCCAAATTCCTTGTTCTAAGATGGAAAAGACCCTCCCTGGCTCCTTACAGGTATTAACTACCCTCTGGAGAAAGGGACTGGGTCACTGGAGTGACACATTCTTGTTTTGTCAAAGTGAGGTTGGGAGTGCTCCGAGGAGAGTGAGAGCTAGACTCCAGGTGAGTGGCTAGAAAAGTTTAGAGTAAGACATGAGCCCTCTTCTCCAAAGACAATCTGCTAATTCTGCTTTGTAATCAATCTTGGGGAGTCAAGACAGATAGAGAAAAGGAAGACACAGTCACATCCAGTGTGGACTCAGTCTTGGCTTTCCCTCTGGGTACTTTAACACCTGCTGAGCTCTGGCCCCTGGAAGTGGCCTGGGCTCTGGCCATGCAGCTACCCCTGTCGGGAAGGCCCTTCCACTACTCTCCTCCTTGCCCCAATGTATGTTTGTCTTCCAGGCTCCTACTTGGGTGCCTTATCCCCTCATAATTTTTGACCCCTCTAGTCTGGATTGGGCCCTTTCTGATTGTTCTCAAAGTTCTTTGTGCTTCAGCCAAATCAGAGGATGTTCTCATTCTAATGTAATTATTCCTTTACAACCCTGTCTTCTCCGTCAACTGGTCAGGAAGACAAAATCTTGTCTTCCCAGCCTCAGTGCTCTGCATATACATGGAATACAGTTTGTTACTTGAACAAATTAACATATCTTTATGTAGAGCAAGGAACTGATATTACATAGAAATTAAAGGTATGGTCTTTTGCCACTTGCTGGCTGGATGACTTTGGGCAAACACTCTGAGGTACAATTTTATCCTCTGTAAATGGAGAGTAATAAAATACCTGCTTTACGAGAGAGAGGCACGGACATATACACACTACCAAATGAAAGCTAGTGGGAAGCAGCCGCATAGCACAGGGAGATCAGCTCGGTGCTTTGTGACCGCCTGGAGGGGTGGGATAGGGAGGGTGGGAGGGAGGGAGATGCAAGAGGGAAGACATATGGGAACATATGTATATGTATAACTGATTCACTTTGTTATAAAGCAGAAACTAACACACCATTGTAAAGCAATTATACTCTAATAAAGATGTAAAAAACAAAATACCTGCTTTATAGGGGAACTTCGAGCATTTAGTTAGTTTTCCACATTAAAAATATTTAGCCCTAAATTACCACAAACAATATGAGCTCAAATAATGTTATCTATAATAATAGTGATGGGTTATTGATAGCTATGGGAGTTACTGTTATTAACATCATCTGCCCTGCGATTTTTTTTCTCCTTGGAGTCAGAAATTTCTACCCTGTCAGGTAAGAACCTGAGGCCAAAAGCCAGCTACTTCTTCCCTCTGCACTAGCCAAGAGTCACGGCCAAGAGCCTCATTCCCTCGGGCCATCTGATCACACTTGTATTGGAGATGCTCCTCTCTGGTTTTCCTCACACCTACATCAGGAGGACTGATAGAGCTGCCTAGAAATAGTAGCCTTTGCCTGCTAGCTGACTGCAATTTTCCAAACACAGGAGTTTCTGCAGAGGTGTGTCAAGCCTCTCATGTCCCATTATACTACATACATATTACTCTCTGTGGTTTTTATTTCTGCCTGTATGCCAGGGAAGAAAAGTTCTATGGTTCCAAGAATAAAGAATCCTAGGGGTATCTGGAGCATAGGGGCTTTCAAGGATATAAAACAATGTGAGAATTCTTCAGAGCCTGTATTATGGTCTAATTCTCCTCCTGAAAAACAAGTTCAAGAGGATCTCTCCTGGAGGATCTGTGAGGCTTTATCAGTCCCCACAGGAAAGCTGATCCTAGGGCAAAGGTGCAGCTTTCCATAGAGAAAAGCAGTGTTTAAACTTGACAGTCAAACATTCGGTTGAGGAAGGTCGGGCTGGAAAACAGTAGAGTCCTTCTCTCACTGTCCTGCAGAGCAACACAGCTCCCTTGCCCCACCTTTCACCAAGAACATGCCACCTCACTTGCTACCCTCCCAGAGGTTTGTCAGATAGTCCGGACACAAGATCACATATTATTTGGTGTGCATATGTTTTTCGGTATTGATATACTTTTCTGCAACCCAATAAACATTTTTTTGAATACCTGTTATATGTCAGACCCTTTACTAAAAGTTTTGCAACTCTTACCTCATTTACTCCTAAAATACTGTAAGACGGTTATCATTATTCCCATTTTACACATAAGAAAACTGAGGCTTAGCAAAGGTAAATGATTTGCCAAAGAACATAATCATCAAGGGGTAGGGAGGAGAAGAGGTCCATTAATAATACTCTCAGACTTTAAGCTTTTAAAAAGTAACAAAGACTCTTGCAGTATCTTATTTTCTATAACAAAGTATGTGGCTATGTATGCAAGGATGCATAAGACACGTAAGAAGTGATTTCTTATTTAAAAAGTAATTTCTTTTCCCTATAAATGTCAGCTGTATTTATATTTATCAACTATACGCCACCTCCCCCCCCCACACACACGCAGCAGACAGGTTCTAGGGAAAATGTGAAGATTAGGATAATGTTTAAAATCTTTACAAGAAACCTTTTATTCAAGGGAAGGATAGCATTCACGTGTACACTACAGAACTTAACTCCTAAGATTTGGGTCGGAACAGAGCAGAACACAGATATCCAGTCAGGAACCTGGGATCCAGTCCTGGTTCTGTCATCAATGTGGGAAAGTTACTAAATATCCCTGCATTTAGGTGCCTCCATTTGTAAAATAAATGGTTATACTGGTCAATGGTTCCCAAATATTGACCTGTGATGAAGTTTTCATCAGTCTGTGGTAAAATGAGAAAAATAAAACAATGGACTTATTTGTATCAATTCATTTGTTTTATAAATCTGTTAAAATGGTTAGCTTTTATGAGTAATGGGGGTTTCCCTCCTTTCAACATTCTCACATGGCATAATTCAAATATGTTCTCTATAATGGGACCCTGATATTAAAAAAAATAGGTATTTTTATGGGTCCATAAATCCAAAGATCTGGGAAACCCTAGCCTAGGTGATCACTAACATCCTTCCTAGCTCCAAAATTCTATACTCTTCTTAAATGACAAATGATATTTAACTAACTCTAAAGTAGAAAGGAAAAAGAAAAGAAAAAACCTTTTATCTCTTTTTTTTTCTTATTTATCTCAGTATTTCCCCAAATGTGAAAAATAAGCCCCTGGCAAGATATAATAGCTATTCCACTAGAAAAAGGACTCAGTCAAACGAGTTTGGGAAACAGTGGGTTAAATAGGTGGGACAGTTTTCTTTACCGAGAAATTTTCAGAACCTGTCAAGTTCTGAAGTCTGTTGTGACCCCACCCCAGAAAAGAAAAAAGCATGAATGCTCCCCAAGTAATTGATGGGGAGAAGATGCCTGCCCCAAACCCCTTTTGAGGACAGTATACCTATTCCTGGAATGCAGTTTGAAAAAAGGCAACTTCAGCTAAAAGAAAGTCCCTTGGTAGCTTCAATGATAAAGAAAAAACTTAGCATTAGAGACAAGGAGACTTGCCATTTATTTTATAATTATATTAATTTCATAGTTTTTTTTCAAATTACTGAACCTATGGATATTTTTTAAAATTACAAAAGAACCCTGGATGAAAATACTTCAGATTAAAGTGCAATGAACAAGACAAAAGTTCTGTGGCTGTTTTTGACAATTTTTTTTTTATCATAACAAATAAAGGAAAATTGTGTCAAGAGATTTGCATCTAGCGATTGCAACATGATAATTAAAGCATTTGGAATTTGCAGAAGTCTGCAGTCACAAAATTATGGCTCTCATCTCTACACAGTAAATACAAGGTAAAATAAAAACATTTGGAGGTATTAAGCCTGAGAAAAACTCCAGACTTTTCTCAGATGGTGGGTCCTTGTTAAATATTTTAGCAGTAGGAACAGTTAATTCTGAATGCTTGTGGCTCATGACTGATTTATTTAAACACTTTTACTACTATCAAGAAACAGAATACTTGATAGAAAAGAAAGATCTAGTAGTGTATATTTTTATTTTATTTTATTTTGCAGAGTTATCGTAGAGTTGAAAAGGTTTACTCAGCCTTTTTTATTGCTTTTTATATCATCATGTGAAATATCAACTAGCCAAACCCTTCAGCTTTCACGCTCTGGATTCAAGTTTCACTTAATACACGGAAGAGAGAATGGTTTTCACTTGGGACAAGATGATCTTGGAGCAAACTACCGAGAGGGAGGACCTAGCAGGATCTTTGGATATTCTGACTTGAACAATCTTTCTTTCCGACTCTATGCACAGCAGGGTTTTGACAAGCTCATGGCTCTGCATTGCCTCTGATATTTTCCATCATAACTGTATGAAAATTCCAGCCTGTTTTTTCCTAATCCTGCTGACTACAGCAGTCTGCAACCATAAAAAGCCTTCACAGACCTGAAGTTGGCTTGGAAAATGCCTCTGCAAAGGAGCAAAAAAATACCTGCAACATTTATGTTCAAAGATAGGAGAGAGGTAAGCTCTTGTTTTGGTGCTGATGGGCTCAAGAGATTGTTTTTAGCGTCTAAATTAAGACATTTTCATTTTCTTCTGATGACATTTGTAAACAAAACACCAACACTAAAATGAGAGCAATTTAGCCAGGAAAAGGAGTGTCATGTCCAGCAGATCAAACCCTCTTCCAAATTCCACCAGAGAGAAGTGTCTATATATCAGCACATGACCGTTCTTTGTCGGTGTGCCCTGCCTAGAATCCTTCAGCCTCCAAGCTAACAGGTATGTGTGAGGTTTACACAAAAGATTCTAGGTTTCAAATTAGCTTCTTTTAAACCTTCAGCTAGCACTGATTTAGTCTCTGAGGAGGGGGATAAAAACACCAAACAAGTCTTTTCAGCAGACTATATAATACCCATCTATACCATACAATTCATTATACAAATACTGTAGTTGAAGCTATACCATTCAAGCTACTGTGAACATCTGCTAAATCTAATAAGAAGTTGGTTTTCATCTTTTGCAGTAAAGAGATCCAACTGAAAATTAAATAGAGGGGGGTGTGGGGAAGCAAAAGTTTAAGCTACTTCTCCACACATTTGAATTCTGACTCTCCGAGACGAACTCTATTCCCCCCATCTGGCAAAGCAGATCATATTTAATACCAACATTTAAAACCTAGTATCTTTTAAACATTATTTTGAAAACACAAAACATCAGAGCTACTTGCCTTTTGGCAATTTCTGTGCATTTCCCAGGGCTAGTGCAATACTTCCACAGAGAAGTAGACACCCCAAGCTGGAGAGCATGTTGCATTTGCCACCTCACACGGGGAGTGATGCTGGTGGAAGTCCCGCAACCCTGGAGCTGCATTTAAGTGGACTGTCTCTCGGTGACAGAGGAGGGCGGCTGCACTTAGCTATGCTGTGGGCTTACTCACAGGGGGTGGAGACAAAATGACATCACACCCTTTCCCACACACACATCAAAAAAAAAAAAAAAAACGCACAGCAGCAAAAACATATCATCACATTTCCTGCTAGGTTGTAACTGTCTGTCTCTTCTCTTCCCTCTATGATATAAAATTTGAAATTATGGTCAAACTATATTTATGAAAGAGAAAGTAGTTGGGCAATTTTGAAACATGTGATGAACTCTTTTTAAAAATCCAGAAAAGATATCTTTAAAACCATTGGAACATTAAAAATATAAAATGAAACCTTATTCGGAAGGAAACTGTTTTTAATTATCTGGTAAACCAATCCAATTCTTCTTTCAAAGGGGAATAAGCTCATAAAAATTCACTTTGAACCATTTGGAAGTTCCAATATCATGAGAAACTTTTAAGAGTAAGTCATTGGCTACACAGCTATTCATTATATATAATACACATGCATGCATACATAGATATACACACAGATATATATTGGGTTGGCCAAAATGTTCGTTTGGGTTTTTCCTGACTGATGTTACAGGAAAACCCGAACAAACTTTTTGGTCAACCCAATACCTATGGATATTCTATAGATGTGGAGATATAGAGAAATCACTATCACTAATTGATCCCCAACTCTGGGACAGGCTCTGTAATAGTGTCTTTACCTACATTATTGCATTTTAATCCTCACAGTGACTACACAGGAGATCTTGTGTTATCTCTGTTTCACCAGTGAGAAAAAACTGAGCCTCAGAGAGGTTAAGAGTCCTGACCAAGCCAGTGTATTCTAATGGTTAATAATTTGGATGGGCTTTGGAGTAGAACTGGCTGGGTATAAACTTGGATGCTATGTGCCTTTGACAAATTTCTCCATCTATATCTCATCAAAACTGGTTACATTTAAGGGCTTGCTCCATGCCAGGCACTGATCTGATCAATTCACATCTATTCATATGTATTCCTTACAATAACCTAGGAGACAGGCATTGCCATCACCCCCATTTTACACAGAAACTGGCCATAGGGAGGTTAAATGAAAAGCCCAAGGTCACGGTGCTAGTAACAGACCCGGCATTTTAATCAGACAATTTAAGCCCAGAGCTTCCACTCTTCATTACTACACTTCAAATTCAAAAATAGAGATGACAGTACCAATTTCACAAATTTGCTAGCAGGACTTTTGGACAGTACTTACCATAATGCCTGGTACACAGGAAGCATATCATAAATGATAGTCAATGAAAACAACAAAAATAATGATAATAATAAATCCCCCAATTAAGCAGAACTATGCTTCTAACACAGGTACATCCACCTCCAAAGCCCATGTGTATCCTCTCTCTCTCTACATCACAGGACCCCAAATACAGGCATTGCTGGAATGACTGGGTTAATAAAGCACTTTAAATGTTGTCATTTAAATCAACTCTTTGAAAATAGCTTATTTCATGCGGTTGCTGTAGCTGAACCAAAACAGTAAAAGGGAAATGGAATAATGGTGGTCCAATGAAATTCTAGTCAAAAAACTTACTAAAAGAAAAAAGACACACTGAAGAGATGGCCCCGTCTTCCAAATAAAGCGTGAGAAGGCACATTGTTAAAGTCATTTAGAGCTGGCCCCGGCTAAGCTTCCAGCACAGGAATGCTCTGGCACTGGCTACGAGGGGATTGGGTTATTTAACAGGTCTTTTTCGTCTCTAATTTTTTACTCGAATAGGCAGCTCTCTCAAACCCCCAGTTTAGACATTCATCCAGCTGGCACTGCTGATTCTACTTCTATATCCATTGCCATCAAGTTAAGCCAGTGAGGCCACTATGCTAGCAGGAAATGACAGGGTTTTGTTTTTTTTTTTTTTTGAGGGGGGTAAAAAAGAGCAGAAATATTGGGGTGGGGGGGAAAGAAAGGCTGGTTCTTTAAAACAGTGTGAGAAGCCGGCCGGAAGGTTAGGTAATGGAATTCAGGAATCAGTGTCTGCTTGGCCTGTGGGCTAAATCAGGTGTACATTAGCAATTGTTATTTGCAGATTGGAACTGACTGGGGGCTAATTAAACAAAGGTCAGTCTCTGATTAGTATTTTGTCAGAAAAAGTTCGTTGCATTACTATAGCTAGTGGGACAATGAACATTCATGGAAGACCCTCAAAGCATAGAGGTCTCCTGAGATCCTGAAGGAGGCACGTCCTAAAGAAACGGACCACGTCAGAGAAGGCATTTTACCTTCTCAACAAACAAAAAGTTTTCTATCATGTCAGAGTCTCAGCCCCAACAGGAGGTAGACAAATAGTCCAGAAGAACTGTTAAGGGCCTTGCTCACAGAGGAAAACATCAGGGCTGTGGTCATGTAACCCCTGGAGGATTTAAGGCCATTTTTTAAGGAAGAATTACCTTTGCCTGTGGGTAGATTGGAGATGATGATTGTCGAAGAATTTGCACACACACACACACACACACACACACACACCGTACATCTCCCAGGTGTCACAAGAGAGTGCTAAACCTAAGTCCTGGTTCAAATGCCTCTGCAGGCACCTGTGTCTGTATTTACCTGGAAATACAGAAATGTGAAGCTCTGTGAGATGTAGAATCTCAGATTGAAAAAAGTTGTTTTACACATTTATTCAAAGCCCATAAGAGTGTATAACACCAAGAATGAACCCTAATGTAAGATATGAACTCTGGATGAGGACAGTGTGTCATTGGAGGTTCATCACTTATAACACATGGTAAAACCTCTGGTGGGGGGATGCTGGTAAAGGGAGGGCCAGGGGTATGTAGTATATCTCTCCATGTGTGGGAGCCAGGGGTAGGTATTTGGGAAATCTAAGTACCTTCTGCTCAATTTTGCTGTGAACCTAAAAATGCTCTAAAAAAATAAAGTTTATTACGAAAAACTTTTGTTGAAAGAACATTTAGGAAGAACTTCTGGAAAATCCCATAAACTATACTTGTATTTTCCCTCTGTTCTGTGAAGGCAGGGGACCATGCCTATTTTTGTCTATCACTGTACCCAGTGACTAGAATCTGATAAGAATGCTATATGTTAAGACGAATAAGGGTCAAATGAAGCAGAATCCCTCAATTCCTCCATATTGTCTAAAGGTATCAAGCCAGAGAAAGCTAGACTATGACTTGGAATGTACGATCGTTGGGGAAGGGAGATAATTCTCCAAGAGTCTCTCACATTTCTGGATGTCCTATGAGAAGAGGCACTGATTCCCTGTGCTCCAGACTACCTTTTCAATGATGTTGCTACAGCAAACAGCCTTGGAAGAGAGAAGTTTGTTTACTGATTCATGTAATAAAGATAAAGTCTCCCTCTGGGGCAAAGGGAACACATGCTCATTGTCTATTATCAAAGATTCAAGTTCCCTAAGCTTGGGTTTCCTTTCTTGTAATATAACCTGTGGCATGTTTTTGGGTACCACCTGTAGCTCTTGGTGTGGTCCTGTGGAAACTGGGGCTCCTAGAATGAGCACAGATGCTGATATTCAGGCTACAACTATTGCTGGGTGTAAATAACTGTCCTTTGTCTTTGACCCAGCATCCTTGTGTCTCCTGCCAGCATCCGTGAAGTGTGCGGGTTGGCTTGCACATACGGTAAAATCCCAACCCTTCACAATTCTTGACTTTAGCATTGACCCACTCCATAATAGACCCACTCCATAATGGTATAGTGCCATTACCTACATTCAAGTTCACAGTAAGAATCAGCCACGAAACTATCGTGCATAGTTAAGAGTGCTGCTGACATTGCTTATTAAATCATATAGTACCCTCTTTAGAAAAGCTCTGGGGGAAAACCTCTGTTCTTTATGTCCAAAAAAATGTAATCTTTTTTCTGATCAGCTGCATTTATTTTGTGACATTGTTCTCTTTTTGCGTAGACCATTAGAAAACCAGAACCAAATGTGTCCCCCACCCATATTAAGTACATATAGGTCTTTGCAGTGCACATGTTTTGACATCATCCCTGGCTTTTTCTTAACCCCACCCTTTTTTCTTGCTTATTTTACTTAGAGTCATTATGTGGTTTTGTAACTTGCTTTCATTTTTTTCTGGAACAAGGTGAAGTAATAAACAAACCCCACATTGGAGTTATGTCAAAAATATGTGTCAAAATAGGTGAAGTGGGAATCTGTGAATGTGCTCTCTGCTTTCCTTTTCTACACAACAGTAAACCCTGATAGAATTCTGGTACAATGATTGTAGAGCATACTTTCTTTATTTATATTTTCTCCTTGGGAAAGTAGGCAAAAGGCAGGTGGATGCCCAGAACACTACTCGTACTTTTCCGTCATTTTATGTTTGGCTTTTTAAGTGTTGAACATTAATTCCATGATTTGAAATGAGACTTCCACTAAAACTCATCAGTCTTTCAAATCTTGCATGTAAACTCTGTGCAGTCATTCTACCCATCTGTTCACACTTTTGAGTCTCTCATACATAATGCCCTATGCTAAGAGATTTTTAAAGGCTTATAGATCTACAACTAATAAAATGCAAAGACATGCTGTGGGTTTCTAGGGGATGCTAATAAAAATAATTTTTATTATGACTCATATTTGAAACTGGAAACCCAGTGTCCCATGTTTTCAGCCCAAACATTGTTTCTGTAATTACCGTACTGAATGAGACTCATGATCCAATTGGAGGAAAATCCTGCTCCAGGGGGGGTACATTTGACCAGAGCACGAAGTTCTTTTCCACAATGCTTTTTTGGCACAGGGAAGTATGGCCCTTTAAATGCCTAAGTGATGTTTGCAGATCATTCTTCAGTCTGTCTAAATCTTGACTAGATATTTGGCTTCATAGCTTTGAAGGAATTAGCAACTTGTATTTATAAAAAACTGTAAAGAATTCTTTCTTTTTATTAAGCTGGAAACAGGCCTCTTTAAGACCTAAGTTGTACATCTCTGAGCTCTGAAGTTTGCCTTCCTTATTTTGTCTGAATTCTGCTTTCTTTGTGGAAGTGCTGAGTACTGAACTGAGCTTGTGCAGATGAAGGAAATATCTCCCACCTAGGATTTAAATGATATAAAAATTGAGGGAGTCAAGTGCTGAGTGGGGAATACAAATTTGTAAACCAGAGAAGGGACTCTGAAAAGGAGGATGTGCCAGAGAAGGCTCCCTAAAGTAGAGTACAGCATCAGGGAGTTCAAGACCATGAGAAACATAAGGAGGCAGCAGAAGGTAGGGCAAGTAGCATGGTGATCCTGGGAACATACCCTAGATAGGAGATTTTGCCAGCAGGCTGACTTTTATACTTCATTGCATGTGGTATATGAGAGGCCTGATGTGTACTAAAGCCTGGCATGAGACAGCCATGATCATGGCCTCCTAAACAACAGAGTCTGGATCTTTTTAATTTATTGTTTAATGGAAGTGCTACTTCTCTGGACACTTCCTAACTTTGTTACATTGTTTTAGGTGTGACAACCAGGTTACAAGCAGAGTTAATTAAGTTCTTTAAAGATATTGCAAAATTGAGGTTGAGAATTACATTGTGGAATGTCTCTATGAGAGGGTGAACAGAAATAAGGAAATGGAAAGAAAGGACCCCTTTGAAGACAATTTGAGGCCATATCTCCCCCCAGGATATGCATTTGTGGGTCCTTTGGGCCATAGCTACCACTGAAATAAAGCATAGAACAGTATTCCAAAGGGAAGGACACACTCTAAATCCAATTAGAAAAATACACCCTGAGGAGGGGGACCAAGGAGGTGGAGCATGAGGACGTGGAGCTCAACTCCCCTCACAACACATCAAAAATACGTCAACATGCGGAACAATTCTCATGGAAAACTAACTGGAAATTGGCAGAAAACCTCCTATACAACCAAAGCTGCAAGAAGGATCTCCACGTAACCAGGTAGGACAGAAAAAAAGGCATGGGGTTGGGATCTGCATCTCTGGGAAGGGCCACAAGGGTGGAACCTCTCCCTAGGGAGCAAGTACGCCGAGGCTGAATCTGGGTATCACAGTCCTGGGGGCCTGCAGGGAGGAAACAAGCCCGCTTACCTGCTGGGAAATCCACTGAGACAGATAAAAGGACTGGAGAAGCCTAGACTCTACTCTCAAGGAATGTGTGTGTACTGTTTTGCTGACAATCAGGACAGAGGCCTCACCACACTTCCCAATCCAAAGGGACAAACATTCTGGCCCCGATCACTGCACGCCACAGCCTGGCATAAGATCTGGGCAGAGACTCAGTGTAACTGTGCAGAGACAGACAGGGGCACCTGGGGTGTGATCTGGGCAGAGCCATAGAGGCCAGTGTCAGTGAGTACACTGTCAGTGCATACACTGGCAGCGTCACAGGAGCATATGGTGGCTAAGCACTGATCACTGAGCAGACAGACCCTGGGAGAGGACTCATCTAGCTACACGGAGAGCCCAGAGGGCCTGGGGTGTGGTCTAGGTGGAGGAGTGACAGCCATTGTCAGCATGTATGCAGCAGTTCGTCTCCCAGTGAGATCACCCCAGCTCTACCGACTCTACACTGCAGCTTTGGGCTAGATCTGGGGCAGACAGGTCCTGGGATAAATCTGCCACAGAGGCAGCCCAGATCTCAGGAAAGAGAGCAGCCACCTCATTTCCTGCAGCCACAATGCTCTGAGCCCCAGCCCGAGCCTACTCCCCACTACAGCCTTGAACTAGATCTTGGACGAACACAACAGAGAAAGGGAAGCAAACGTGGGCTGCTTCTGAGCAGAACCATGAACACCTGCACAGGTGGCACACAGTTTGCTGTGCCTGCAAGGGCCTCACTTGTTTCAGCAATCACCTCCTTCAAGGCAAGACACACACCCAAGAGCAACAGAGCCTGATCAAGCCCAATCCTCAGGGCTTCTCCTCCAACAACTGGGAAGCAGACCCCACCCCTGACAGGATGGTGACAGCCAGGAAGCCCTACCTCACATCCAGCACAGGCTCCAGATACTACAACACCAACCATACCCCTTATGAGGGGGACACTGAGAAGCACACCCTGAGGAAAGATGTGACTGGTGTCCATACCAAAACCAGCCCTCACACCAAAGACATTGGACACACACAGTCTACACAGGGATGCTCCCACATAAAAATACCACTTCAAGACCACAGTACATAACTGTTTCTCCTAAATTCAGAGAGACAGAGAAAGTTAAGTAAAATGAAAAGGCAGAGGAATCACTCCCAATTAAAAGAACAAGAGAAATCCCTGAAAGAACAGATAATGAAAGAGAGCTCACCAGCCTACTAGACCCCAAGTTCAAAAAGGAGGTAATGAAAATGCTAACTAAATAAAGATTATTGATAGAAATTCAGATCACAGTAACAAGGAACTAGAAACTATAAAAATAAACCAATCAAAATAGACAATTCAATTGCTGAGATAAAAACCAATCTAGAAGCAATGAATAGCAGACTAAATGACACAGAAGAATGAATAAGTGATCTAGAAGAGAGAATAATGGAAATCACACAATCAGAACAGCAAACAGAAAGACAAATGAAAAAAATGAGCAACATATAAGACATATGGGGTAATATAAAATGTGCCAACCTATGCATAATACGGGTTCCAGAAGTAGAGAAAGAGAAGGAGATCAAAAATGTATTTGAAGAAATTATGGCCAAAAACTTACCAAACTTAAAGAAGGAAACAGATATCCAGGTACATGAAGCACAGTGGGTCCCAAACAGAATAATCCCAAACAGACCCACACTAAAACATATAATTAAAATGGCAAAAGTTAAAGAGAGGATTCTGAAGGCAGCAAAAGAAACACAAAGAGTCAGTTACAAGGGAACCCTCATAAAGCTGTTAGCTGGTTTCTCTGCAGAAACTTTGCAAGCGAGAAGGGAACGGCATGATATATTCAAGGTGCTAAAAGGGAAAAACCTACAACCTAGGATATTCTACCAAGCAAGATTATCATTTAGAATAGAAGGAGAGATAAAAAATTTCTCAGACAAGCAAAAACTAAAGAATTTAGCAATAGTAAATCTAACCTAAAAGAATTACTGAAGGGTCTTCTCTACATAGAAGAAAAGAAAGAATCTATAGGAAAGGGAAAATCACAATAGGAAAGGCAAATATATAAAAGGATTGAAAATCACTTAAATAAGCATGTACATAGATTTAAAAATAATCAAAAATTATAAAAGTGATTATAATTAACAGTAAAAGGATAAGCATGAGTCTGTAAAATAGGACATCAAAATCAGAAAATATGGGGGAGAGGAGTATAAAAATGTAGATCTTTTTAGAATGTTTGAACTTGAATGACTACCAGTTTAAAGCAAAGAGATGCAGTTAAGGATCAACATACTTGAACTCCATGGTAACCACAAATCAAAAATATACAATAGGTTCACAAGAAACAAAAAGAAAGGAATATACTACAAAAGAAAATCATCAAACCACAACAGGAAAAACAAAAAGAAGAAGAAATGAACAAAGAAGAATGACAAAAACAACTGGAAAACAAGGATTAAAATGGCAATAAGTACATACCTATCAATAATTACTTTAAGTGTCAATGGGAAAAACGCTCTGATCAAAACATAGAGTGGGAGTTTGGATAAAACAAGAACGTACAAGGTGCTGCCTACAAGAGACTCACTTCAGGGCAAAGGACACACACAAACAGAAAATGAGGGGATGGAAAGAGATTTCATACAAATCGAAATGACAAGAAAGCTGGGGTAGCAATACTCATATCAGACAAAATAGACTTTAAAGCAAAGCCCATAAATAAAAACTAAGAAGGGCATTATATAATGATAAAGGGATCAATGCAAGAAGAGTATAGTACACTCATTAACATATATGCACCCACTATAGGAGCACCTAAATATATAAAGCAAATACTAACAGACTTAAAGGGAGAAAATGACAATAATACAGTAATAGTAGGAGACTTTAATACCCACTGACATCAATGGACAGATTTTTCCAGACAGAAAATCAACAAGGCAATGGAGGTCCTAAATGACACAGAGACCAGTTGGACTTAATTGATATTGACAGGACACTACATCCAAAAAAACTAGAATACAAATTCCATTAAAGCACACATGTAAGGTTCTCTAGGATAGACCACA
Source organism: Neophocaena asiaeorientalis asiaeorientalis (assembly GCF_003031525.2). Classification (NCBI taxonomy): domain Eukaryota; kingdom Metazoa; phylum Chordata; class Mammalia; order Artiodactyla; family Phocoenidae; genus Neophocaena; species Neophocaena asiaeorientalis. The sequence goes on from NW_020174703.1 coordinate 6,214,968, forward strand.
TACTAGGCCACAAAACAACCATCAACAAATTTAAGAGAACAGAAATTATTATAAGCATCTTTTCTGACAACAACAATATGAAACTGGAAATCAACCACACAAAGAAAAATGAGAAAGGAACAAACACATGGAGACTAAACAACGTCCTACTAAAAAACCAATGGATCAACAATGAAACAAAAAAACAGAAATCAGGGATTTCCCTGGTGGCACAGTGGTTAAGAATCCACCTGCCAATGCTAGGGACAAGGGTTCGATCCCTGATCTGGGAAGCTCCCACATGCCATGGAGCAACTAAGCCCATGCACCACAACTACTGAGCCTGAGCTCTAGAGCCCACAAGCCACAACTACTGAAGCCCATGCACCCTAGAGCCCACACGCCACAACAACTGAGCCCACACACCACAACTACTAAAGCCTGCACACTCTGGGGACTGCATGCCACAACTGCTGAACCCACGTGCTGCAACTACTGAAACCCATGCACCTAGAGCCCGTGCTCCACAACAAGAGAAGCCACTGCAATGAGAAGCCCGCACACCACAATGAAGAGTAGGCCCCACTCACTGCAACTAGAGAAAGCCCAGGCACAGCAACGAAGACACAACGCAGCCAAAAAATAAATAAATAAATAAAATAGTAAACATTTTTATAATTAAAAGAAAAAACAGAAATCAGAAAGTACCTTGAGACAAATGAAAATGAAAACAAAACCTTAAAAAAAATCTATGAGATGCAGCAGAAGCAGTTCTAAGAGGGAAATTCAGACCTTCCTCAAGAAAGAAGAAAAATCTCAAATAAACAACCTAACCTACTACCTAAAAGAATTACAAAAAGGAAGAATGAACAAAACACAAAGTCAGCAAAAGGAAGGAAATAATAACTACCAGAGAGGAAATAAATAAAATAGAGATTAAAAAACGATAGGAAAGATCAATAAAACCAAGAGCTGGTTTTTTTGAAAAGATAAAAAAATCAACAAACCTCTAGTCAGGTTCACCAAAAAGAAAAGAGAGGACTCAAACAAACAAAATAAGAAATGAAAGAGGAGAAATAACAACTAATGCCACAGAAATACAAAAAAATATCATAAGGGAATACTAGGAATAGTTATATGCCAATAAATTGGACAACCTAGAAGAAATGGACAAATTTCTAGAATCATACAGCCTGCCAAAACTGAGTCAAGAAGAAACAGATAATCTGAATAGACCAATCACTAAGTGAAATAGTCTGTAATAAAAAAACAAATAGGGCTTCCCTGGTGGCACAGTGGTTGAGAGTCCACCTGCCGATGCAGGGGACACGGGTTCGTGCCCCGGTCCAGGAGGATCCCACATCCCACTGAGTGGCTAGGCCCATGAGCCATGGCCACTGAGCCTGCACTTCCAGAGCCTGTGCTATGCAACGGGAGAGACCACAACAGTGAGAGGCCCACGTACCGCAAAAGAAAAAAACAAAGAAACAAAAAAAAAACAAACAAAACTCCCTGCAAACAAAGTCCAGGGCCAGATGACTTCACTGGGGACCTCTACCAAACATACAAAGAACTTAGATCTATCCTGCTCAAAATATTCCAAAAAATTGAAGATGAAGGAACATTTCCAAATTCATTCTATGAAGCTGCTATCATCCTGACACCAAAGCCAAACAAAGACAGTACAAAAAAAAAAAATTACAGGCCAATATCTTTGATGAATATAGATGTAACAATCCTCAACAAAATATTAGCAAACCAAATCCAACAATACATAAAAAGGATCAAACACCATAATCAAGTTGGATTTATTCCAGGGTGGCAAGGATAATTCAACATACACAACTCAATCAGTGTGATACACTACATTAACAAAAGAAAAGACAAAAACCACATTATCATCTCAAGAGATACAGAAAAAGCATTTGACAAAATTCAACATCTATTCATGATAAAAACTCTCACCAAAGTGGATATAGAGAGACTATATCTCAAGATAATAAAAGTCATTTATGACAAACCCACAGCCAACATAACACTCAACAGTGAAAACCTGAAAGCTTTCCTGCCAAATTCAGGAACAAGACAAGGATTCTCACTCTCACCACTTCTATTCAACATAGTATTGGCAGTCCTAGCCACAGTAGTCAGACAAGAAAAAGAAATTAAAGGTATCCAAGTTGGAAAGGAAGAGGTAAAACTGTTACTATTTGCAGATGACATGATACTCTGTATATAGAACCCCAAAGCCTCCACACAAAAACTATAAGAACTAATAAATGAATTCAGCAAGGAAGCAGGATACAAGATTAATATACAGAGGTCTGTTGCATTTTTTACACTTTCAATGAAATGTCAAAAAGAGAAAGTTAAAAAAAAACTCATTTAAAATCACATCCCAAGAAAAATATCTATGAAAACTTAACCAAGGAGGTAAAAGACCGATATGCTAAAAACGATAAAACATTGATAAAGGAAACTGGACATGATTCAAACAAATGGAAAGATATCCCATGCTCTTATATTGGAAGAATTAATACTGTTAAAGTGGCCATACTACACAAAGCAATCTATAGATTTAATGCAATTCCTATCAAAATACAAGTGACATTTACACATAACGAGAATAAATAATCTGAAAATTTCTATGGAACCACAAAAGACCCAGAATTGCCAAAGAAATCCTGAGGAAAAAGACCAAAGCTGGAGGCATAACCCTTCCAGACTTCAGATTATACTTCAAACCTACAGTAACAAAACAGCATGATATTGATACAAAAACATACATATAAATCAGTGGAACAGAATAGAGAGCCCAGAAATAAGTCCACACACCTATGGTCAATTAATCTTCAACAAAGGAAGCAAGAATATACAATGGAGGGCTTCCCTGGTGGCGCAGTGGTTAAGAATCCGCCGGCCAATTCAGGGTACGTGGGTTCAAGCCCTGGTCCGGGAGGATTCCACATGCCGTGGAGCAACTAAGCCCATGAGCCACAACTACTGAGTCCACGTGCCACAACTACTGAAGCTCACGCACCTAGAGCCCATGCTCCACAACAAGAGAAGCCACTGCAATGAGAAGCCCGTGCACCACAATGAAGAGTAGCCCCCCGCTCACCACAACCAGAGAAAGCCCACACACAGCAACAAAGACCCAACGCAGCCAAAAATAAATAGATTAAAAAAAAAAGAATATACAATGGAGAAAAGATAGTCTCTTCAACAAGTGGTGTTGGGAAAGCTAGACAGCTACATGTAACTCAATGAAATTAGAACACTCCCTCACACCGTATACACAAATAAACTCAAAATAGTTTAAAGACGTAAATATAAGACATGACAACATAAAAGTCCCAGCAGAGAACATAGGGAAAACATTCTTGGACATAAATCATAGCAATACTTTCTTAGATCCGTCTCCCAACGCAAAAGAAATAAAAGCAAAAATTAACAAATGGGGCCTAATTAAACTTAAAAGCTTTTGCACAGCAAAGGAAACCATAAACAAAATGAAAAGACAACCTACGAAGTGGGGGAAAATATTTGCAAACAATGTGACCATCAAAGGGTTAATATCCAAAATATACAAACAGCTCATACAACACAATATCAAAAAAACAAACAACCCAATGAAAAAATGGGCCAAAGACCTAAACAGATATTTTCCCAAATAACATACAGATGGCCAACAGGCACATTAAAAGATGCTCAACATCACTAATTATTAGAGAAATGCAAATCAAAACTACACTGAGGTATCACCTCACACCAGTCAGAATGGTTATTATCAAAAAGTCAACAATTAATAAATGCTGGAAAGGGTGTGGAGAAAAGGGAATCCTCCTACACTTTTGGTGGGAATGTAAATTGCTGAAGCCACTATGAAAAACAGTATGGAGTTTCCATTAAAAACTAAAAATAGAGTTACCATATAATCCAGCAACCCCACTCCTGGGTATATATCCAGAAAAAATGAAAACTCTAACTGCAAAAGATACATGCACCCCAATGTTCATAGTAGCACTAAAATAGCTAAGACATGGAAACAACCCAAGTGTCCATTAACAGACGATTAGCTTAAGAAGATGTGGTATATATATATATATATATGTAAAATATATATATATAATGGAATATTAGTCAGCCACAGAAAAGAATGAAATATTTCCACTTGCAGCAACATGGATGAACCTAGAGAATATTACACTTAGCAAAGTAGTCAGTAGACCAATATTCTATGATATCACTTATATGTGGAATCTAAAAATAATACAAATGAATCTATATACAAAACAGAAAGAGACTCACAGACATAGAAAACAAACATGGTTACCAAAGGGGAGAGGGGGCGGAGAGGGACAAATTAGGACTATGGGATTAACAGATACTAACTACTATACATAAAATAGATAAGGAACAGAATTTACTATATAACACTGGGAATTGTATTCAATTATCTTATAATAACCTATAACCGAACTTATAATCTGAAAAAACTAACTGAAATCACTTTACTAAAACTAATACAATATGGTAAATCAACTATACTTCAATTAAAAAAGAATAATTCAGGGGAAAAAAAGTGAAAAAAACAAAAAAAGAAAAATACACCCTGGTACAAAAGGAAAACATGTAGTAAATTGGTCTAAACTGAGAATAATAAATTTAGAAGGTGATAGCTTACAATAGATGAATAATCATGTATTTAAAGTAACAATCACTGACAAGGACAAAAGTGCACAAAATTTCAATTTGTGATGTCCTGTGTTTTGACTTCGTGACACTCTATTTTCTAATCTCTATCTCTTCTCCAGTTTAAAAACATTTGTGTTTGAAGTTAAGGAAAAAACAATAATTTGATGTGATAACTAAATGCTTTAAAGAAACTGCAAAACTAAGGTTGAGAATTACATCATGCAGTAATGTCTCAAATGAGAGAATAAACAGAAACAAGGAAATGAAAAAAAAATATTTCCTTGTTCTACACTTGAGCTTTCCAGTACAGTAAACACTTAGCTACATGTGATTATTTAAATTTAAATGAATTAAAACTAAAAGTTCGGTTCCTCAATCACACTAGCCATATTTCAAGCACTCAGTAGGTCATATGTGGCTAGTGGCTACCATATGTGACAGCATAGACAAACCATTTCCATCACCGCAGTTCTGTAGTATAGCATTGATCTTGACTTCGTCAACTAGCATCAAACTCTACTAGTGGAGAATGACAAACATTCATATTTGGAATGAGTAAATCAATAAATTAATTGATTTAATTAATGAAAGACTGAATTAATAAATCACTCTCTTTTGGCTCTTTATCTCTCTTTTCAACATAAATATAATATGCTTTTATTATTTGTCTTTGGTAAACTTCAACCGATATGGGAAGTTTTTCTCAAAATGAGAAAGTAACTAAGGGGGACAAAGGATTTTCACCTATAAATTTACAGCTCTTGAAATGTCAGGGAGCCAGGACTGCGAATGTAATCTAGGGTTGCTGACAGGATATATCAAAGTGGCCCAGCCACTGTTGGTTGGCAACCCTACAGTTATTCTCATCAACCTTTTTCTTCTCTAAGAGAACTTGCCTTTCATGGTAGAAGATGGCTTGGAAGGGCTATGTGAACAAATTCTAGCTAATAAATTTTAAAGAGATTTTTGCCAATGTGCTTCTAGCAAATATATATTTATCTGATGAAAAGAAACTTACAAGAAGGATAGCTCCTTCCCACCCCCTTTTTGCTGCTTTGAATATTATTAAATGAGGAAGGGATGCTTAGAGGCACAGCATCCATCTTGTGGTCATGATACAAAGACATAAAAGTGCAAAAAGCTCAACTAGGGCCCATACGCTGTTGACCCTAGGATCAATCATGAAATGGGCTATCTATGGACTTGTTATAGAGAAGTTATAGTGTAAATAAACAAAAATGTATTTGTTTATGCCAATTCTAGTCAGATAATTTGATATTTGTACCTCTTTGTGTCTCAATTTCTTCTGTAAATTGGGATAGCAGTTTCTACCTCATAGGGTTACTGGGAGTATTAAATGGCTTAATACATGTAAAATACTTAGAACAGTGCTTCATGCATAGCAAGCACTCAATCACTTTTGGCTACTGGTATTTTAGTGGTGGTGGTGGTGGTGGTGGTGATGGTGGTGCTTATAATCATTGCAGCTGAAAGTACGTGAACACTTAACCTGATGAAGAGCACACTCCATGTAGGCCTGCTTCTCAGCAAAGACATCAATTCAGAAGCTGGGAAGTATACAGAAAAGACTTAACTAACTTCTCTGAGAGTGCCTTTTCCAAGCATTTGGTTTGCTACTGAAGACTAATTGAGGCATTGAGTGAAACTATTATGAAAATAGTCATATTTTCAAAAGCCATATTTCAAAAAAGTTTTATGTCAGGCATCCCAAAAGCTTAGGTTCACTGCCCTAAATCTAGTATCCTGGAAATGTATAAATAGTTCAAAGTAGTATATCAGCATATCCTTAAAAAGAGTCAATGTATGTGGGTATATTATTCTTCAAGCCAAGGCTTTTTCTAGTATATTTTCGTAGATTTATTTTATTTTCAACAGCTTTATTGAAACAAAATTGACATAAAACTAACTGCACGTATTTAAATTATACAATATGATGAATTTTGATATATGTTTTCACCTGGGAAATCCTCACGTCAGTCAAGATAACCACCTTTAAATGAATACTTGTAGCCCTTTTTAATCCCACCCTCCTTCCTCTCCACACCTCTCATCCAGTCCCTCATAACCACTGATCTGCTTTCTATTTTAATACTTTAGATTGCAGTTTCTAAAGTTTTACACAAATGGAATCATACAGTACGTACTCTAGTTTTGACTGGCTTCTTTCACTCAGCATAATTATAATGAAATTCACCTACTTTATAATATGCATCAATAGTTCATCCCTCTTCATTGCTGAGTAGTATTCCATTGAATGGAAATACTACATTTTGTTTACCCATTCACCTGTTGATGGACATTTGGGCTACTGCCAATTTGGCTATAACAAATAATGCTGCTATGAACACTTGCATATATGTCTTTGTAGGGCTGCATGATTTCATTTCTCTTAGATAAACACCTAGGAGTAGAACAGCTAGATCAAATGGTAGGTGTTCATTTAAATTTTTAAGAAACTGCCAGACTCTTTTTCAAAGTAGATGTACAGTTTTACAATCACACCAACAGTGCATGAGGGTTCCAGTTTTTCCACAACCTTGCCAACATACAAGTGTATGTCAGAATTTTTAATTTTGGCCTTTCTAATAGGTATGTAATAGTATCTCATTTTTATTTTAACTTGCATTTCCCTAATGACAAATAATGCTAAATACATTTTCATGTACTTGTTTGCCATTTGTTTGTCTTTTTTGGTGGCATCTCTTAAAAACCTTTGCCTTCTTTTGGTGGTGAGGAGATGGTTTGTTTTTTTATTATAGGTTATAAGAGTTCTTTATAAATTCTGGATATAAGTCTCTTATAAGATATATACTTTACAAATATTTCCTTGCTATCTGCAGCTTGTCTTTTCATTCTCTCAATAGTATCTTTTGAAGTGCAGAAGTTCTTAATTTAGGTGAAGTATGATTTGTATAATTTTTCCCTGATGGATTGTACTATTGGTGTCATAGCTAAAAATCCTTTGCCATTCAAGCTTATGAAGATTTCAAAATTTTAGATTTTACAGTTAAATCTTTGATCCATATTGAGTTGATTTTTGCATATGGTGCATGGTATGGATTCAGGATCATTTTTTGCATCAAGATATCCAAGTTCTGGTGCCATTCACTAATTGCTCTTGCACCTTCATCAAAAATCAACTGTTCAAATATATACAGGTTTATTATGGAATGTTTATTCTGTTCCATTACTCCATTCATCCTATCTTAATGCCAATAACACATTTTATTGACTGTGTTAAAATTCTTGTCTTAAAATTAAGTAGCATTAATTTGCCTGTGAAGCCATCTGCATCTGGAGTTTTCTCTGTGGGAAAGTTTTGGGTTTCAGGGTGTTTTTTTTGTTTTCTTTTGTTTGTTTTTTAAAAAATTCAATGTCTTCACACTGATGAAAAAATCAAAGATGACCAAAGAAATGGTGGAAAGACATACGGTGTTCTTAGATTGGAAGAATCAATATTGTCAAAATGACTATACTACCCAAGGCAATCTACAGAGTCAATGTAATTCCTATCAAATTATTAATGGCATTTTTCACGATGTAGAGCAAATAATCTTAAAATTTATATGGAAACACCCATAGACAAAGCAATCTTGAGAAAGAAAAACAGAGCTGGAAGAATCAGGTTCCCTGACTTCAGACTATACTACAAATCTACAGTAATCAAAACAGTATGGTACTGGCACAAAAACAGAACTATAGATCAATGGAACAGGATAGAAAGCCCAGAGATAAACCCATGAACCTATGGTCAACTAATCTATGAGAAAGGTGACAAGGATATACAATGGAAAAAAGACAGCTTCTTTAGTAAGTGGTGCTGGGAAAACTGGACAGCTACATATAAAAGAATGAAATTAGAACATTCTCTAACACCATAAACAAAAATAAACTCAAAATAGTTTAAATGTAACACCAGATACTATAAAACTCCTAGCAGAGAACATAGGCAGAACACTCTTTGACACAGACCACAGAAATATCTTTTTGGATCTGTCTCCTAGAGCAATGGAAATAAAAACAAAAATAAACAACTGACGTGAACAAAACTGATGACTAATAAGAACCTGCTGTAAAAAAAAGATTTCCCCCTGAAAAGCAACAGGGAGATCGTTCGGTATATAAAAGGATTTAAAGGGAAAAACGTCACCCCAGGCGTGCTACCTCCTCATCATATTATCAGAAGGACCAGATATATGCACCTGGAGCAGAAATACCAGTTGTTTTCCTTCATGTTGTGGACTTGAATAAGAAAAATGCCTCCTGCCCATAATCTTACCATTTACTTTGGCCCCACCTATGTAGCCCTTAGAAGAGAATTTGCTAATTTTCTTCTCCAAGACCAGAGGGCCATTGATTTACTTGGGTGGTCGAAGGACACCTACTCTACTGGTGAACATTTCTGGGTGACACGTAACAGGATTCCAGGCCAGAGGGCAAGTGAGTATTCTCATTTTGTTAGAGGAAGGGAGACTCAAGGAAGAGAGATTGGACACGTGAGTGAAATCATGGGAGTTGGACTGGAGTCGTTTGACTTTGAATCTAGCATTCTCTCCTCTACCTGACACCTGGCAGATACCCACACCCCGACAGACATGTCAGCCTCAGGAGAGCCCATCAAAATTCACAGCATCACAGGGACATATTTACTCAAGATTTATATTAAGAGTTTTTCTGTTTGTGTAACTCTGAGCTCCAAATGCAATACACGAGTGAGAAAACAGCATTCTGATGTTTTCAAGATATGCTCCAGAATTAACATTAAAGCATGGTGGACAATCCAAAAAAAAAGCCAAAGCAGTAAAAGTAACCATGGAGTATTGGTTGAAATATTTTCAAACACATTACTTGTTAATTCTACTTGAGAAAACCTAGCATTTATGAACTGTGAATGGATATGGTGTGTTAAGATCTCTCTACAGGATTACTCTTCCCATACTGAATGTGTGGCTTAAACCATGTCCTTGTCACTGGGCTTCACATAAATCAATAAAACCAACTCACCTAAACTAAAGTGTTCATACACTGAGTTAATAATTCATATTGGGAAACATATGTCAAGTTAATGATGTAAACTATAAAGATCATCTAATTATCTTTCTGAAAATTTAAAAGTTTAAAACAGCATGAAACAACATAAAACATAAAAAGAGGCTGGTTATATAAATTGAGGAACAATCTAATCAGCAAACATAATTTAGTCACTAAAATCCACATGACATTGGCCACATGAGAGACCTGAAAATGCTAAGAGAAAAATACGTAGTTTTTAAAATGTTGTGTACTAACCAGACAATGATGTCACAAAGAAAGAAAACTACAAGCCAATATCACTGATGAACATAGATGCAAAAATCCTCAACAAAATACTTGCAAACAGAATCCAACAGCACATTAAAAAGGATCAAACACCATGAGCAAGTGGGTCTATCCCACAAAACGCAAGGATTCTTCAATATACAAAAATCAATCAATGTGATACACCATATTAACACACTGAAGGATAAAAACTATACGATCATCTCAAAAGATGCAGAAAAAGCTTTCGACAAAATTCAACATCCATTTAGAATAAAAACCCTCCAGAAAGTAGGCACAGAGGGAACTTACCTCAACATAATAAAGGCCATATATAACAAACCCACAGCCAACATCGTCCTCAATGATGAAAAACTGAAACCATTTCCACTAAGATCAGGAACAAGACAAGGTTGCCCACTCTCACCACTATTATTCAACATAGTTTTGGAAGTTTTACCCTCAGCAATCAGAGAAAAAAAGAGAAATAAAAGGAATCCAAATCGGAAAAGAAGAAGTAAAGATGTCACTGTTTGCAGATGACATGATACTATACCTAGAGAATCCTAAAGATGCTACCAGAAAACTACTAGAGCTAATCAATGAATTTGGTAAACCAGCAGGATACAAAATTAATGCACAGAAATCTCTTGCATTCCTATACACTAATGATGAAAAATCTGAAAGTGAAATTAAGGAAACACTCCCATTTACCACTGCAAGAAAAAGAATAAAATACTTAGGAATAAACCTATTTAAGGAGATGAAAGCCCTGTATGCAGAAAACTATAAGACACTGATGAAAGAAATTAAAGATGATACAAATACATGGAGAAACATATCATGATGTTGGATTTGAAGAATCAACATTGTGAAAATGACTATACTACACAAAACAATCGACATATTCAATGCAATTCCTATCAAACTACCACTGGCATTTTTCACAGAACTAGAACAAAAACTTTCACAATTTGAATGGAAACACAAAAGACCCCAAAAAGCCAAAGCAATCTTGAGAAATAAAAATGGAGCTGGAAGAATTAGGCTCCCTGTCTTCAGACTATACTACAAAGCTACAGTAATCAAGACAGTATGGTATTGGCACAAAAACAGAAATATAGATCAATGGAACAGGATAGAAAGCCCAGAGATAAACCCATTCACATATGGTCACCTTATCTTTGATAAAGGAGGCAAGAATATACAGTGGAGAAAAGACAGCCTCTTTAATAAGTGGTGCTGGGAAAACTGGACGGCTACATGCAAAAGAATGAAATTAGAACATTCTATAACACCATACACAAAAATAAACTCAAAATGGATTAAAGACCTAAATGGAAAGTCAGACACTATAAAACTCTTAGAGGAAAACATAGGCAGAGCACTCTTTGACATAAATCACAGCAAGATCCTTTTTGACCCACCTCCTAGAGAAATGGAAATAAAAACAAAAGTAAACAAATGGGATCTAATGAAACTTAAACGCTTTTGCACAGCAAAGGAAACCATAAACAAGACCAAAAGACAACCCTCAGAATGGGAGAAAATATTTGCAAATGAAGCAACTGACAAGGGGTTAATCGTCAAAATTCACAAGCAGCTCAATATCAAAAAAAACAAATAACCCAATCTGAAAATGGGCAGAAGACCTAAATAGACATTTTTCCAAAGAAGATATACAGATTACCAACAAACACATGAAAGAATTCTCAACATCATTAATCATTGGAGAAATGCAAATCAAAACTGCAATGAGATATCATCTCACACCAGTCAGAATGGCCATCATCAAAAAATCTAGAAACAATAAATGCTGGAGAGGGTGTGGAGAAAAGGGAACCCTCTTGCACTGTTGATGGGAATGTAAATTGGTATAGCCACTATGGAGAAGAGTATGGAGGTTCCTTAAAAAACTAAAAATAGAGCTACCATACGACCCAGCAATCCCACTACTGGGCATATATCCTGAGAAAACCATAATTCAAAAAGAGTCATGTACCACAATGTTCATTCCATCTCTATTTACAACAGCCCGGACATGGAAGCAACCTATGTGTCCATCGACAGATGAATGTTTAAAGATATATACAATGGAATATTACTCAGCCATAAAAAGAAACGAAATTGAGGTATTTGTAGTAAGGTGGATGGACCTAGAGTCTGTCATACAGAGTGAAGTAAGTCAGAAATAGAAAAACAAATATCATATGCTAACACATATATATGGAATCTAAAAAAAAGAAAATGGTCATGAAGAACCTAGGGGCAGGATGGGAATAAAAACACAGACCTACTAGATAATGGACTTGAGGACATGGGGGTGTGGGGAAGGGTAAGCTGTGACAAAGTGAGAGAGTGGCATGGACATATATACACTACCAAATGTAAAATAGATAGCTAGTGGGAAGCAGCCGCATAGCAGAGGGAGATCAGCTCAGTGCTTTGTGACCATCTAGAGAGGTGGGATAAGGAGGGCTGGAGGGAGGGAGATGCAAGAGGGAAGAGATATGGGGATATATGTATATGTATAGCTGATTCACTTTGTTATAAAGGAGAAACTAGCACACATTTGTAAAGCAACTGTATTCCAATAAAGATGTTTAAAAAAAAATAAAGTGCATCACTTCTAGTGCCTAAAATACAAAAAAGAAAAAACGTGTACTATATAGATACAATAATTTTAAAAATATGTATAGAATAAAATGGCTGGAATGATATAAACCCAAATCAGTTGTCTCTGCATGGTAGAAGCATGGTGACACTTTTTCCTCTATTTCTCCAAATCTGTGATAAGGAAGTACTTCTTGTGCAATGTCTGTTATGGTCTGAGTGTGTCCCCTCCCAAATTTATATTTTGAAACCCTAACCCCCAAACATAATGGTATAAAGAGGTGGAGACCTTTAAGAGGTGGTTAAGCAATGAGGGTGGAACCCTCAAAACTGAAATGAGTGGGGGGACCTTCAAGGTGGTGGAGGAGTAAGACGTGGAGATCACCTTCCTCCCCACAAATATATCAAAACTACATCTACATGTGGAACAACTCCAACAGAACAACTCCTGAAGGTTGGCAAAAGACTCAGACTTCGCAAAATACAAGAAACTCCCCACGTAACTGGCCGTGTGGTTGACACGGTCTTGGTGCTCCGACTGGGTGCCAGGCCTGACACTCTTATGTGGGAGAGCTGAGCTCAGAACATTAGACAACCAGAGACCTCCCGGTTCCATATAATAGCAAAGAGTTATGACCCAGCTGCACTCAATGAGCAGCAAGCTCCACTGCTGGACACCTCATACCAAACAATTAGCGAGATAGGAACACAATGCCGCCCATCAGCAGAGAGGATGCCTAACATCATAATAAGTTGACAAACACCCCAAAACACACCACCAGACACAGTCCTGCCCACCAGAAAGATAAGATCCAGCCTCATCCACCAGAACACAGGTACCAGTCTCCTCCACCATGAAGCCTACACACCCCACTGAACCAACCCTAGCCAGTGGGGGCAGACACCAAAAACAACAGAACCTACGAACCTGCAGCATGCAACAAGGAGACCTCAAATGCAATAAGTTAAGCAAAATGAGAAGACAGAGAAACACACAGCAGATGAAGGAGCAAGGTAAAAACCCACCAGAACAAACAAATGGAGAGGAAATAGGCAGTCGATCTGAAAAAGGATTCAGTGTAATGATAGTAAAGATGATCCAAAATCTTGGAAATAAAATGGAGAAAACACCAGAAATGTTTAACAAGGACTTAGAAGGACTAAAGTGCAAACAAACAATGATGAACAACACAATAAATGAAATTAACAATTCTCTAGAAGGAATCAAGAGCGGAATAACTGAGGCAGAAAAACGGATAAGTGACCTGGAAGATAAAATAGTGGAAATAACTACCACGGAGCAGAATAAAGAAAAAAGAATGAAGAAACTTGAGGACAGTCTCAGAGACCTCTGGGACAAAATTAAATGCACCAACATTCAAATTATAGGGGTTCAAGAAGAAGAAGAGAAAAAGCAAGGGACTGAGAAAATATTTGAAGAGATCATAGTTGAAAACTTACCTAATATGGTAAAGGAATTAGTCAGTCAAGTCCAGGAAGCACAGAGAGCACCATAAAGGATAAATCCAAGGAGAAATATGCCAAGACACAAATATTAAATACAAAGAAAAAAATTAAAAGCGGCAAGGCAAAAACAACAAATAACATACAATGGAATCCCCATAAGGTTAACAGCTGATCTTTCAGCAGAAACTCTGCAAGCCGAAGGGAGTGGCAGAACATATTTAAACTGATGAAAGGGAAAAACTGACAACCAAAACTACTCTACACAGCAAGGATCTCATTGAGATTCAATTGAGAAATTAAAACCTTTACAGACAAGCAAAAGCTAAGAGAATTCAGCACCACCAAAGCAGCTCTACAACAAATGCTAAAGGAACTTCTCTAGGCAGGAAACACAAGAGAAGGAAAAGACCTAAAATAACAAACCCAAAACAATTAAGAAAATGGCAATAGGGACATACATATCGATAATTACCTTACATGTAAATGGATTAAATGTTCCAACCAAAAGACACAGACTGGCTGAATGGATAGAAAAACAAGACCCGTATATATGCTGTCTACAAGAGACCCATTGCAGACCTAGGTACACATACAGACTGAAAGCGAGGGGATGGAAAAAGATATTCCATGCAAATGGAAATCAAAAGAAAGCTGGAGTAGCAATTCTCAAATCAGACAAAATAGACTTTAAAATAAAGACTATCACAAGAGACAAAGAAGGTCACTACATAATGATCAAGGAATCAATCCAAGAAGAAGATATAACAATTGTAAATATGTATGCACCCAACATAGGCACACCTCAATACACAGGCAAATGCTAACAGTCATGAATGGGGAAATTGACAGTAACACAATAATAGTGGGGGACTTTAACAACCCACTTTCACCAATGGACAGATCATCCGAACAGAAAATAAATAAGAAAACACAAGCTTTAAGTGATACATTAAACAAGATGGACTTAATCGATATTTATAGGACATTCCATCCAAAAACAACAGAATACACTTTCTTCTCAAGTGGTCACAGAACATTCTCCAGGATAGATCATATCTTGGGTCATAAATCAAGCCTTGGTAAATTTAAGAAAATTGAAATTTTATCAAGTATCCTTTCCAACCACAATGCCATGAGACTAGATATCAATTACAGGAAAAAATCTGTAAAAAATACAAACACATGGAGGTGAAACAATACACTACTAAATAACCAAGAGATCACTGAAGAAATCAAAGAGGAAATCAAAAAATACCTAGAGACAAATGTGAATGAATACATGATGACACAAAACCTATGGGATGCAGCAAAAGCAGTTCTAAGAGGGAAGTTTATAGCAGTACAATCCTACCTTAAGCAGCAAGAAACATCTAAAATAAAAAACCTAACCTTACACCTAAAGCAATTAGAGAAAGAAGAACAAAAATAAGCCCAAAGTTAGCAGAAGGAAAGAAATCATAAAGATCACATCAGAAATAAATGAAAAAGAAATGAAGGAAATGATAGCAAAGATCAATAAAACTAAAAGCTGGTTCTTTGAGAAGATAAACAAAATTGATAAACCATTAGCCAGACTCATCACGAACAAAAGGGAGAAGACTCAAATCAACAGAATTGGAAATGAAAAAGAAGTAACAACTGACACTGCAGAAATACAAAAGATCATGAGAGATTACTACAAGCAACTCTATGCCAATAAAATGGACAACCTGGAAGAAATGGACAAATTCTTAGAAATGCACAACCTGCCAAGACTGAATCAGGAAGAAATAGAAAATATGAAGAGACCAATCAGAAACAATGAAATTTAAACTGTGATTAAAATCTTCCAACAGGGCTTCCCTGGTGGCGCAGTGGTTGAGAGTCTGCCTGCCGATGCAGGGGACACAGGTTCGTGCCCTGGTCCAGGAAGATTACACATGCTGCAGAGTGGCTGGGCCCATGAGCCATGGCGACTGAGCCTGTGCGTCCGGAGCCTGTGCTCTGCAATGGGAGAGGCCACAACAGTGAGTGGCCCGTGTACCACAAAAAAAAAAAAAAAAATCATCCAACAAACAAAAGCCCAGGACCAGATGGCCTCACAGGCGAATTCTATCAAACATTTAAAGAAGAGTTAACACCTATCCTTCTCAAACTCTTCCAAAATATAGCAGTGAGGAACATACACAAACTCATTCTACTAGGTGACCATCACCCTGATACCAGAACCAGACAAAGATGACACAAAAGAAACCTATAGGGCAATATCACTGATGAACATAGATGTAAAAATCCTCAACAAAATACTAGCAAACAGAATCCAACAGCACATCAAAAGGATCATACACCATGATCAAGTGGCGTTTATCTCAGGAATGCAAGGATTCTACAATATATGCAAAGGAATCAATGTGACAAACCGTATTAACAAATTGAAGGATAAAAACCATATGATCATCTCAATAGATGCAGAAAAAGCTTTTGGCAACATTCAACACAGATTTATGATAAAAGCTCTTCAGAAAGTAGGGAAACAGGGAACTTACCTCAACATAATAAAGGCCATGTATGACAAACCCACAGCCAACACCGTTCTCAATGGTGAAAAAATGAAATCATTTCCAATAAGATCAGGAACAAGACAAGGTTGCCCACTCTGACCACTATTATTCAACATAGTTTTGGGAGTTTTAGCCATGGCAATCAGAGAAGAAAAAGAAATAAAAGGAATCAAAATTGGAAAAGAAGAAATAAAGCTGTCACTGTTTGCAGATGACATGATACCATACATAGAGAATCCTAAGATGCTACCACAAAACTACTAGAGCTAATCAATAAATTTGGTAAAGTAGCCGGATACAAATTTAATGCACAGAAATCTCTTGCATTCCTATACACTAATGATGAAAAACCTGAAAGAGAAATTAAGGAAACATTGCATTTATCATTGCAACAAAAAGAATGAAATACCTAGGAATAAATCTACCTAAGGAGACAAATGACCTGTATGCTGAAAACTATAAGACACCGATGAAAGAAATTAAAGATGACACAAACAGATGGAGAGATATACAATGTTCTTGGCTTGGAAGAATCAACATTGTGAAAATGACTATACTACCCAAAACAATCTACCGATTCAATGCAATCCCTATGAAAATACCATTGGCATTTTTCACAGAACTTAGAATAAAAAAATTCACAATTTGTATGGAAGCACAAATGACCCTGAATAGCCAAAGCAATCTTTAGAAAGAAAAATGGTGGTGGAGGAATCAGGCTCCCTGCCTTCAGACTATACTCCAAAGCTACAGTAATCAAGACAGTATTGTACTGGCACAAAGACAGAAATATAGATCAATGGAAGAGGATAGAAAGCCCAGAAATAATCCCACACACATAAGGAAACCTTATCTTTGATAAAAGAGGCAAAAATATACAATGGAGGAAAGAAAGCCTCTTCAATAAGTGGTGCTGGGAAAACTGTACAGCTACATGTAAAAGAATGAAATTAGAACACTCCCTAACACCATACACAAAAATAAACTCAAAATGGATTAAACTGGTGGCGCAATGATCATCTCAATAGATGCAGAAAAAGCTTTTGGCAACATTCAACACAGATTTATGATAAAAGCTCTTCAGAAAGTAGGGAAACAGGGAACTTACCTCAACATAATAAAGGCCATGTATGACAAACCCACAGCCAACACCGTTCTCAATGGTGAAAAAATGAAACCATTTCCAATAAGATCAGGAACAAGACAAGGTTGCCCACTCTGACCACTATTATTCAACATAGTTTTGGGAGTTTTAGCCATGGCAATCAGAGAAGAAAAAGAAATAAAAGGAATCAAAATTGGAAAAGAAGAAATAAAGCTGTCACTGTTTGCAGATGACATGATACCATACATAGAGAATCCTAAGATGCTACCACAAAACTACTAGAGCTAATCAATAAATTTGGTAAAGTAGCCGGATACAAATTTAATGCACAGAAATCTCTTGCATTCCTATACACTAATGATGAAAAACCTGAAAGAGAAATTAAGGAAACATTGCATTTATCATTGCAACAAAAAGAATGAAATACCTAGGAATAAATCTACCTAAGGAGACAAATGACCTGTATGCTGAAAACTATAAGACACCGATGAAAGAAATTAAAGATGACACAAACAGATGGAGAGATATACAATGTTCTTGGCTTGGAAGAATCAACATTGTGAAAATGACTATACTACCCAAAACAATCTACCGATTCAATGCAATCCCTATGAAAATACCATTGGCATTTTTCACAGAACTTAGAATAAAAAAATTCACAATTTGTATGGAAGCACAAATGACCCTGAATAGCCAAAGCAATCTTTAGAAAGAAAAATGGTGGTGGAGGAATCAGGCTCCCTGCCTTCAGACTATACTCCAAAGCTACAGTAATCAAGACAGTATTGTACTGGCACAAAGACAGAAATATAGATCAATGGAAGAGGATAGAAAGCCCAGAAATAATCCCACACACATAAGGAAACCTTATCTTTGATAAAAGAGGCAAAAATATACAATGGAGGAAAGAAAGCCTCTTCAATAAGTGGTGCTGGGAAAACTGTACAGCTACATGTAAAAGAATGAAATTAGAACACTCCCTAACACCATACACAAAAATAAACTCAAAATGGATTAAACTGGTGGCGCAGTGGTTGAGAGTCCGCCTGTCGATGCAGGGGACGCGGGTTCGTGCCCCGGTCCGGGAGGATCCCACATGCCGCGGAGGGGCTGGGCCCATGAGCCATGGTCACTGATCCTGCGCGTCCGGAGCCTGTGCTCCACAACGGGAGAGGCCTGCGTACCGCAAAAAAAAAAAA
>NW_020174703.1:6234051-6332677 GCF_003031525.2 Neophocaena asiaeorientalis asiaeorientalis
CGTCCGGAGTCTGTGCTCCGCGACGGGAGAGGCCACAGCGGTGAGAGGCCTGCGTACCGCAAAAAAAAAAAAAAAAAAGGATTAAAGACCTAAATGGAAAGTCAGACACTATAAAACTCTTAGAGGAAAACATAGCCAGAACGCTCTATGAGATAAACCACAGTAACATCCTTTTTCGCCCATCTCCTAGAGAAATGGAAAAAAACCCAAAAATAAACAAATGGGACCTAATGAAACTTAAAAGCTTTTGCACAGCAAAGGGAACCATAAACAAGACGAAAAGAGAACCCTCAGAATGGGAAAAAATATTTGCAAACAAAGGTCCTGACAAAGGATTAATCTCCAAAATTTAGAAGCAGTTCATGCAGCTCCATATCACAAAAACAACCCAATCCAAAAATGGGCAGAAGACCTAAATAGACATTTCTCCAAAGAAGATATACAGATTGCCAACAAACACATGAAAGAATGCTCAACATCACTAATCATTAGAGAAATGCAAATCAAAACTACCATGAGGTATCACCTCACACCAGTTACAGTGGCCATCATCAAGTTTGGTGCTTTGTGCCCACCTAGAGGGGTGGGATAGGGAGGGTGGGAGGGAGGGAGATGCAAGAGGGAGGAGATATGAGGACATATGTATATGTATAACTGATTCACTTTGTTACAAAGTAGAAACTAACACACCATTGTAAAGCAATTATACTCCAGTAAAGATGTTTTTTAAACAAATAAATAACAGCATTGGTTAGAGAGTAAAAAAAAAAATCTACAAACAATAAATGCTGGAGAGGGTGTGGAGAAAAGGGAACCCTCTGGTACTGTTGGTGGGGATGCAAATTGATACAGCCACTATGGAGAACAGTATGGGGGTTCCTCCAAATACTAAAAATAGAACTACCATATGACCCAGCAATCCTACTACTGGGCATATACCTTGAGAAAACCATAATTCAAAAAGAGTCAGGTACCAAAATGTTCATTGCAGCTCTATTTACAATAGCCAGGACATGGAAGCAACCTAAGTGTCCATCAACAGATGAATGGATAAAGAAGATGTGGCACATATATACAATGGAACATTAGCCATAGAAAGAAACAAAACTGAGTTATTCGTAGTGAGGTGGATGGACCTAGAGTCTGTCATACAAAGTGAAGTCAGAAAGAGAAAAACAAACACCATATGCTAACACATATATATGGAATCTTAAAAAAAAAATGGTTCTGAAGAACCTAGGGGTAGGACAGGAATAAAGATGCAGATGTAGTGAATGGACTTGAGGATATGGGGAAGGGGAAGGGTAAGCTGGGACAAAGTGAGGGAGTGGCATGGACATACATACACTACCAAATGTAAAATAGATAGCTGTGGGAAGCAGCCGCATAGCACAGGGAGATGAGCTTTGTGTCCTCTATAAAAAGAGGTTCCAGAGACATGCCTATCCCCTTCCTCCATATGAGGAAACAACAAGAAGTCTGTGATCTGGAAGAAGGCTCTCATCCAACCATGCTGGCACCCTGTTCTCAGACTTCAAGCCTCCAGAACTGTGAGAAATAAATTCCTGTTGTTGAGAAGCTATTTTGGTATTTTGTTACAGCAGACCAAATGGACTAAGAAAATGACAAAATGTTCTAGAAATAATTTTTTCTTATTCCTAACTATCCCAATAAACAGCTGGTAGTAGTAGTTGAATTCAGGAGGGATTAGATGTGAAGCCAGTAGATAATCAGCTTCCCCACTCTTTTCACCCAGGTGAGTTATTCTCAACATATAGCCACATCACAAAATGTACTGGAGTTCACACACTCAACACAAGATTAAAGAAAAGCATCAAACAGCAATGGTGTCTACATCAATCACATAGGCTGAGGCACAGTTGATAATACTTCCCCATGTTTAGGTGAGAGTGATCTGGCTTCAGACACTACACTGAAGGGTAGTACCTAAGCAGGGCTCATTCAGAACAGAGCGGCTGATGGAGGCCATTCTGGGAAAGCCCAGCATCCGTTCCATTGCAGACACTGAATAATTATCTCTTGAACAAGGAGCTCACATTGATTCCCCTTTGTTATGTTACATCACCCACAATACAACTGCAGGCAAATAGGAGTCAGTGGTTCCCAACTTCCAAATATCATGTGGATAAAAAGCAAAGAGAGGGAAGAAGTACTGTCCTCCATTTATAGGCACTTCTGGAGGGTGTGTGTATAGCCTCCCCTCACTCTTGGACCACTGTAGCTGTTTTCTAAATTGTGAACAATTTTCAGGCGTCTACTACCTCCAATCCAATGAAAATTCCCTACATCCTGTTTCCTCCCCCTGACCTGGCTCTTGCTGTCTGTTCCACTTATTAGCACTTAGTACCTGCTACTTGTTTTCAGTTTATCTTTTAAGTAAATGTTATTCATTTTTGCATATTCATTTTACATAATAGGTATGTGATATATTTAAGTAACTTATGGCTTTGGGAGTAATAAAGAATAACTTTCCTTAGATTATTTTTGTTCCCTTCTATTTCATGAATAAAAAGAAGGACGGGATAAAAAAAGGAAAATATGTTTAATGTGGAAGCAGCTCAGTGATGACCATAAAAAGTATAATTAGGATCAGAGGTAGACCACTGCCTCAGTGGAAAGCCCTGGCCTCCATCTCCTCAATCTACTGGAAAACACAGGCATTTAGTTTGAGGGTCTGTTTAAATGTGAATTTACTTGGGAAAGGGAAGTTTTTAGCTATTTTTAGTTAGTTTGAGTAGACTACTAATACTTTCTTCATAACACATTTTTATAGGCGGGAAAGACAAGAAGTATCAGGATGACATCTTGGAAGCCCAGGGGAGGGCTTCATCATGATGAGAAATGGCATAGGAAATGGAAGCAAGGGGCAATGCAGGGGCACATAATTGACTGCATCATTTTGCTTGTAGCTAGGCTTACAACCACAGTAACATGTCATTTACCAAATCAAGATTGTGCTTTTTAATGTGGCATCCCAACTTGGTGTTCAGGAAATCACAATCCAGGTGGAAAAAAAAATGAGCATTCCAAAATATATATCACATGGACTTGAAGTGTCAGGAGAATACGTACTTTCCTTCCTTATCCCCAAAGCATGAAACCTGAGGCATATTTAGCTAAGAATTATTGCAGAGCACATGGTTCTTTGCTTATAAAAGATCTTGGAAGAAACGGGGGCTATACTTTTGGCTCTGAGTTGCAGATGAAGCAGGAAATGTAAAAATATTCTGAACTTCTTCACAAAGGCTCTCAGTCTAAAATTGAATAAGAAACTCTTTTGGAAATGATGGGGGATTAGCAGGTGTGGGTTTTAAGTGTATGCATTCTCCTTAGCTGACACTTGGAAGTGTCCCCATGGCTCTATCTTGGGGTGACAGAAGGAGATGAAGCCTTAGGCAGGCTGATGCACAGATACAAAGATACTTATGTTTGTCAGGAGCTAAAAGGAAACCATGAGTCACACAGGAAAGAAGAATTAAGTGTTTTAACAAGTTTTTGCTTTCCTGGAACTCTTACTAGGAAAAAAGATTAGCTCCTTTTTCTTAGTGCAACAAATACTATTTTTCAGCTCAGAGGTGAAGAGTGTATTTATATGTAAAAAACTAAGTGATTTTTCCAATTTATACCTCTTCTATTTCTTTAAGGTCAAGCAAAATGCCTTCTATCAGATGAACTGCTATTCCTTCAGACTTTAAAATTCTAAAGAACCTAAGTTTACAAAACTAAATGTTATAATATTTCTGTGCCACTAGAGGCAAAGGTATGCCTCTATTAAACATTGGCTACAATGTTTCTATATTGCAGTTTAAAAGAAAAGGCTCTCACCTTGATTTCCCTTAAGTTTACCAGATTTACTGAATTTTATCCAAAGAATTACACAAGCAGCAAAGCATGTGGCAGACGGTGAGAGAAACAAAACAAAAAAACCTAACAATGTTTATGTCTTCCAGTTTATAAAACTTCACTTACTGTTTTTACTGGAGGATACACACCAGTGCTTAAGCAAATGTGCATGAATGCATACCTAAAGGAGGCTGTTTCTGTTACTTCACTGAATTATCAAAATATGAGTGATGAGGTTGGTGGGTATGATGTCAAACACATACAGAGGGAATTAAACTATTATATATGCAGCCAAGGCTATTGTTTAATCTTCAAGTTCATCTTCTAGTTTGTTAGAGTGGGAACGATATACTCTGAAATTATTCAGCCCTGAGGTTCCTCCCACTTAGGGATTTTCATGGATTTAAGTTATCAGGAAAATGATGTCTCTGGTGGTGGCTAATGGTTGGAATGGTTACCTCTCCTGTATGAACACCTTGAGCACCTCGGTGAGTTGTACATTTTGTCACATTTGAACTCTGGCCAATAAGAGATAAACTTACCCAAAAAGAATAGCTATTAAGAAGTAGAGTTGGAATCAAGGGGGAGTTGATTAAGGAAGTAGAGTTGGAATCCACTGTCAGCCAAAAGGAGGAGGAATAAAAAGACCCAAAAGATACTTCCTGTTGCTAAAAAGCCTCATTAGATAATTTGCTTCAACGTAAAGTTCAATTTTACACAGTGACTGGGTGAGTGGTGTTCATGTTCCTCCCTCAATACTGATGAAGAATGTATCATATTATATGAATTATATTAATTGTACTTATTATTTTAATGTCTGAATCCCCTCCCCCATCTCCAGTGGAACTGTGAGCTCCTTGTGGACAGGAACTCTGTCTTATCCTTGTATCCCCCCTGTCTACTATGGTGCCTGGACAGTGGAGCCGTTTGATAAATATAATTGGATATCACAATCATGAGAATAACTGAAATTAAGGGTAGAACGTAACAAGGAAAAGTCTGAAGATGAGAATTTGTCTACATTCCCAAGACTGTCCCAAGGAAGAAGGCATTCTCTCAGTACAACTATTCCAGGTCTTTGGAAACAAACATCAAATATTCAGTATCTTGTAGAAGTAAAAAAGAAAGGGCTTTCCTGGTGGCACAGTGGTTGGGAGTCCACCTGCCAAGGCAGGGGACGCAGGTTTGAGCCGTGGTCCGGGAGGATCCCACATGCCATGGAGCAACTAAGCCCAGGCACCACGACTACTGAGCCCACGTGCCACAACTACTGAAGCCCGCATGCCTAGAGCCTGTGCTCTGCAACAAGAGAAGTCAACGCAATGAGAAGCCTGCGCACCACAACAAAGACCCAACACAGCTAAAAATAAAAATAAATAAATAATTTTTAAAAAAGAATTTAAATTATTTTTTAAAAAAAGAAATGAAAGAGCTATCTAACAATTACAGAATGCAAAATATCATGAGCTTTCTTGGGAGCCAAGTCACAGTCAGACTTGTTTAAGTAGAGGTAACAAAACTAATTGCAGATGATGTTGTAAATGGATTCAATGAACTTTGGACCCTCAGCTTCCTTCCAAATTGAGAGTTGATTCTTGATCTCTAAACTGGAATTGGCCTAATCATTTGGCTACAATAACTTGCTGAGCACATCCCATAATGATAGTAAGCATCCTTGCTCTGCCTCTATAATCACAGCTGAGAAGTTTCCTTATTGGTTTTCCTTATTGGTTTCCTTATTTTCTAAGATAATTTTCCCAGCAAGAAGGAAATAAGTGTTCTAAAATAACTTAGCTTGATTTTAAGGTCTGGTACATCTTTAGTAAATTTCAGCCTGACTCTAGGACACTAATCAGTCTTTTGTACATTTCATTAGCATTACATAAATTCTGTGAGGATTTGATAATACCCAGGAACCAGAGCAACATTTCCCAAGAGGTACCAGTCAAAATGTCAGGAGCTAAGTCTTCTTACTGACCTCCGTGCCTCTAGTTTTGTTCTGCCTAACCCATTTTCTTCTCTGATGTAAGAATGACCATTCAAAAACATAAAACTAAACATACTAGCACACCTTTCTTCATAAAACCCTTCCATGGTATCCAGTTGCCTTAAAAAGGAAGTCTAAATAGCCGTGGGTGATCTTTGCCTTGACTACCCCTTGGCCTCAATCCCTGATATTCCCTCCTTTGATCTATGTTCAAACAGTTGAACAATTTACATCTCCCAATTGTGACATCATCCTTATCACCTTAGGTCAGTGATTCTCCACCAGGAGCAGTTTTGCCCCTGGGGACATTTAACTATGTCTGGAGACATTTTTGGTTAACTCATGGGATTCTCCTGGCATCTACTGGGTAGAGACCAGGGATGTTGCTAAACATCCTACAATGCATAAGACAACTCCTTACATCAAAGAATTAACCAGCTCAAAATGTCAATAGTGCCTTTGTTGAGAAACTCTGCTTTAGATAAATGAATGAGAGCAACCATGCAAAAACAAAAACAAACCCTGAGAAAAACTTCTTTAAGACAGTGCCTCTAAGATAGGGTTGGCAAACTACGCCCATGGGTCAAATTTGGCCCACTACCTGTTTTTGTAAACAAGATTGTATTGACACATGGTCATGCCTATTTATGTATGGTCATTTCGTCTATGGCTGCTTTTGCAGCAGAGATGAATAGTTGCAACAAAGGCCATCTGGCCCACAAACTCTAAAATATTTTCTATCTGGCTTTTTACAGAAAAAATTGCTGACTCCTGCTGTAAAACACCCCTACTGTTCTCCTGCTCCTGAGATTGCAGAATATGTAGTGTACAATTATAACTTGTACTTGGGAAAGAAAATATTTTCCCAACTGGCATACTATTTCTGTTTTAGAACAGAAAACTTAGATACAATAACTGAATGGCCATCTAGTCTTCTAGGAAAACTAATAATGAGCTTTGCTGGTGAAATATCATTAAAAAGAGGAATTCAGGGCTTGGAAGGAGTAGGTGATGATGGGGGAGGTGGAGTGGGGTAAGAAAATGTTACCAATTCCTCCCTAGAAATTTCTACACTCAACATATTCTGAACATAGCCTAGCATGCCTTTTGAGGCAGGCAGATTCTATCACCCTCAGTTTCAGGCACTTTCTAAAATTTATAAGGGGAGATGTTTAGGAGCAGTGAGGCAAATGACTATTATGAGAAAAAAAGCTGATCAATCAAGTCTATAGCAGTCTCACTCTAGCTCCTCAAAAACATGAACTTGTTTTGTTGTTAAATCTTCCTTTAACTTTAGCAGATTGCTAATAAAATGAGAATCATGCAGAAGCTGTGATAGATATGTGACACTTGAGATGTCTGTTAGTGTTTCCCCACAAGGCTACAGTTGACAAATGTAGCAGCTGAACAATAAAGACATATTTTACATGCACAAAATGCTAATTCAGTGTATAAGTTCTTTTTTATATAATAAACATCAATTTATTGTGTTTATAGAAACCAGCTCCTCATAACCATTGAGTATCCATATGCACACACATGCCACACACTGCTTCATACATCATGAGGTATTTATAGTTAGGGCAGCAGCCCAGGAGCTATAGGAGAGGGCGATGAGTTTCCATGGCTATCCACGTGGGATGTATTTTCCCTGGGTGGGTGTGTTAGGGAGCATATTGTTCCCATAATTGGGACATCCACAAATCAGGCAAACCAAAATCAGGATCTTGCCAGATATCTCTTAAAAATAATGTGTGCAAGAAGCTAAGAGAGTTAAGGTTTGTAAAATCTAAGAGACATTGTCCTGAGGTCAAATGCCTTTTTCAGCAGTGTGATCTGCAAGGATAATGCTAACCCAACTAGTGCCTTTGTGAAAATTATTTTACAAAGTGCTTTCCATGGGGGATGTAGCTATGAAAACACAAGATGAGACCTTGCAGCAGTAACAAGGCTGGGATACTGAATATGATTCCTATATTAAGCCAGAGATCCTAAAGGGGAACTTTTCCTAGGAAAAAACAATAAATGAACAAAACTGCATTAATTTAGAGTAGAAAGACTAAATATACTATAACCATCAAAGAAATTCAATTAGTAGCTTAAAATCTGTTCCAGTCAAAACAAAAAAGATTTTTTAAGGTGAATTCTATGAAACTTCCAAAGAACATCATCTCAAGCTCTTCCAGATAAGAAAAAAAGAGAAACATTCCCCAATGCATTCTGAGGCAAATATAACTGATGCCAAAACCAGAAAAGGATGGCTCAAAAAAAAAAAGATTACAGGCAAATTTTACCCAGAAGCACAGATGCAGAAATTATGAACAAAATATTAGCAAGCTAAACCCAGCAGTTTTTTTTAAAAAATGTGTATAAATAACATCATGACAAAGTTGGGATTATCCTAGGAATTCAAGGGTGGTTTGATAGAGTCTATAAATGTCTTTATCACATTAACAGATTACTAGACAAAAATCCCATGATCTCAACTTCACAGAAAAAAGAACTTGATAAAATTCAATACAAATTCATAACAAGAGATTTTTTTTGTTGGTTTTTAAACATTTTTTCAAAATGGAATGAAGAATCCTGAGGCAGACAGACACAAACATAGAAATTTGAAATGGTACATTACTTTGCAGATCATTTGGGAAAGGAAAGAACTTTTTAATAAACAGTACTGAGAAATGCTTCTCCCTAGGGAAATAAAATGAATCCAGATCTCTCACCTCATACCACATACAAAAATCAATTTCTTATGGATCAAGGACATCACAGTATGTGGCAAAATTTTAAGACTTTTAGAAGAAGATATGGGAGAATATCTTTATAACCTCCCATATTAGAAGGGTACGGGAGGTCATATTAAGACATAAAAAGCACTAGCCATGAAAAAAAGATTAATAAATTCACCCACGTTAAAATTAAGAACTTCTATTCATCAAAAGTGAATAAATAAAATGGAAAGACAAATCACAAACTAGAAGACGTTAACTGCAATGCATACAAATGACAAAGCTAAGTAGCAAAATGATATGAAAACTCTTACACATCAGTAAGGGAAAGGCAAACAACCCATTAGAAAAATGCGCAACAAACTTGAACAGTTAATTCACAAAGAGAAAGGAGAAATAATCAATATACATATAACTGATGCCTAACCTCTTTGCTTCTTTTGATTGTCTTGGTTACTAATAAAATGGCATTTTACACCCATTAGATTAGCAAAAATTGCAAAGCCTGGCAATACAAGTTATTGGCAAAGATATGGATCAAACGGAATTACATATGTGCTGATATGGAAACTGCACAATCACTTTAAAAAACAAATGGGAATTACCTTCTAATGTTGAATATTAGTGTTACTGAGTCCAAGCTCACTCTGCTCACTGCACAACGGGCCAATAAATCAGAGACCAGGTGCTGAGACAAGGAATGTGACCTTATTTGGAAAGCCAGTAGGCTGAGAAGGTGGCAGACTAATGTCTCCAAGAGAAAAACCCATCTTATCAGGGTTTGGATACAAGTTTCTTTTATAGAAAAGAGAGGGGGTGGAGATGAGGAAGTAAAGTAAAAAGGCCAAAAATTTTGCAAATATCACCTGGAAAGGCCAGCCTCAGGGAGGGGATGTGTTAATTTCTTCTTTCTTGCAGCCATCCACAGGTGGACAGGGTCAGGATGCTTCCCTGAAAAAAGGCACTTCGGTTTAACATTCAGGCAGAGGGACAGGGTTCCCCAAGGCAGGCCAATGTGTATAGACAGTATCCTTTCAGTGAACAAAAGCAGTGGAAAACAAAGATTAAAGTAAAAGAAACAGATCCAACAAGTAGTCAGATTTGGCTCTTCCCTGTTACATTAGCATACACTGTGACCTAGCAATTTCACATTCACCCCCAAAGGCATGTATAAGAATGTTTGTGGTAGCTAAGCTCATAATTTTTAAAAAAGGGAACAATCCAAACATTCATCACAGGAAATACATTTTTGTATAGTCTCACAAAGGAATATTATACAACAGTGAATACTAGTTAACTATAATTACATATAACAACCCCAACGAATTACAAAATTGAAGGACCAAAGCAAGTTGAAAAAGACTATATTGAGAATGATAGCACTTCAATCAAGCTAAACAACAAAATTCAACAAAATATTTTTTATGGTTACATACCTACAAAAACTGCCTCAAAAAGTGGGGGGAAAAGAAGTATGGAATAAATAAACATAAATTTTAGGATAATGATTACCACTTATTGGAGGCAAGAGAAAGAACACACATTTATATGCAACAGCATTACTAATGTTCTAGTTCTAAATTTGGATTCACAAATGTTTATTATTATTTTTCTTCAGAACTTATATATGTTACATTTTCTTTTGTATGTACAGAATGTTATACAATAAATATTCCAATGCAAAAACCATTGATGTAGAGAAAGCTCAGAAAGAAAAGTCAAAGAACTTAAGACTAGCAGAAAACACTTGCGTTGACTCAAAGTTAATCAATTAAAGCTGAGATTGCTTCCACCAATAATAGCAAACAGTCTTGCCTAAAATACTCATGAGCTATTACCTGGTCTTAGGACCAAGAAGATTAGGTTGCTTCCTTAGATATTTACACAAATCACTATATATTGTGTCTGAAACAATTTGAGATCTTGTAACAACATAGTGTGGAAATGAGAAAGAAGCAAGTCATGAAGAGCAAAAATTTTTTTCAGACTCTCAGAGTCAAAATAGGAGAATTGGAGAACTACCTTGGGCCAATGTGCCTGTCCTGACAATGAAATGCAGATTCAATCCCTTGTAGGCTGGAAAGAGGGGGTCTCCAGGTCAGGGAAAGATGTGTCACCAATTTACCTCAGTACAAGGTTCTCAAATCTCTTCTTCAGATTCCCTGTTCATCAAGAATCATTCTAATTGAAATTTGATTTTCTTTTTCCAAGTAGTTTTTCCTACCATGTTCCCTCAGGTGAATGAAAGAACTAAGAGGCAAAGTTAATCTCTTTATTTATAGTATACGTGTGTTTAAATCATACCCACTTTGTGGGGACGAAAGCCAGTCCTGTGTGAGTCTGGGCAGCATAAGCCAGCTGCTTCTAGATACCAACACCCCTGAGCTGAGCTGAGAAGACCATTCAAACACCACTGCAAGAAGACGTTCTACATAATGACTAAAGGACCTGCAGGGAGTCTAGTACAATGGCTGTCTAACACTGCCCTGCAATTGAATGCAGATAGGGAATCAGTTTGGGCATCAAAATACCTACTTGACCAAGGGGAACCAGTCCTAAGCAACCGCCATCTATATAAGCACTCTCTCTAGCTGACGTGGAGGCTGCTTTCAAATGAATAATTGGACTAGGCAACTTCTCCCCTCTGCTTTCCCATGGAAGCAGATTTGATATGGCATAATCTGGAGACAGGGTGGCTTCAGCTATCAGATTTTCCCTAAATCTTATCAGGTTCTATACCCTGTAGCCATGTTGCATGGCACAGGATCAGTTTCATTTATGGAATCACTAAATCTATGGCTCTCAGAGATGCTCTCCTGGTGTGGTCTTTTTGTTTCAGAAAGTTAGTCTTCATCAGTAACAGAAAACACTGCTGAAATGAACATTGTAAAAAAGAAAAGAAACAACAGTGCAATTTAAAATACTGATATTTGCTTTTATTGATTGTTGAACATCATGGTTACTAAGTTGATCTTAGAAGACAGAGAGTTTTAAACCTACATTAAAAGAAATTATTTTATAATGGAGTAAATAGTACAGCTCACCCACTTGGATAATTGAGGGGATGACTTTCATAATACCTTAAAAATTGATATCCATATTTTGTTCATTCCCAACCAAATGCATATAACTATTTTTAAAGGGGGAGAGAAAGGGAGAGAAGGAGCAAGATCAAATGAGCAAACAGAGGCAAATAAAAACAACAAATACTTCAGTTAGAATTTGGGAACAGAGTATCCTTCATCCAGGAGACAGTTTGTTGAGAACATGGTAAAGCCCTCCTCACACTTGTCCACTGAAGACACCCCAAACCCCAGAATAATGAACTGGCAGCCTGGCCTTAGCCTGCCACATACTAAGAATTTTCCAGTCTTCCATTTTTTCTTAAAAATCCAAGTGATTTTTTCCTATTTGGCCTATAATATATCCATAGGAATACAGGAAGGCAGGATTCACTGATTTTGTCTCCATCAGTAGATTACAAAATCCTTAGGAATGTAAAAATTCAACACCCTACCACCCCTACAAATCTCAGAATAAAACTGAAGCATTAAGAAAAATGTGCCATGCTTATGGGGGTGGGGGGTATACTCCCAGGCAGAGGGTAGGCACTAAATCAATTAGCACAAAAAAAAATATGGAAAGAGAAAGAATAAAGTGTAAATAGATTTAACAAGGAAGAAAATCACTGAAAATTTAACTCCTAAGTTGTTTAATGCAACTCACTGAACTCTCCCCATTGATGGTGCCAGATCAAGGAGGGAAATAACAGTGTCACATCACTTCCTTGAAAAATAACACAGTGTCTTTAATTATCAGAGACTGAGCATTTGGCTGCCAAAGAAGAAGGATATATTCTTCCTAAATCCTTCGTGATCAGTATCTCAGAAACCAAAACAGAAGACCTCAGGGCAATGAATCAGGATGAAATAAAAGAAATATTCCATTTTAGAACACAGCAGTGTAAGAAATCTACTGAGGTGTGAAAATATTTTTCCCTTAAAAAAAAAGAAGAAGAAGAAAAAGAAGCATCATACCAATCAACTAGTATAGAACTGAGTGGGTACCTAAATATTAGTAGGGACTAAATTCAATGACCTTGGAAATCAGGCTAAATATTATGCTTGGATATCAAGCATAACAATTAAAACAATGACAAATTTCACCAAAAGGCTGGGCTGTACCATTCTACTTGATTTCACAGATACACACATACATACACAGAAGCTAAGGCCATGACTGCAGTTTGTGTGAGCAATGACTATTGTTGGCACGTGGGTGTGATAACTCTAGTAATCAGAGACCATCTCAGCCCCAGTGTGGACCTGGTCACAAACTTCCATTGGGTTTTCAAAATATTTCAATGGAAACAAGCAATAAAATTTTAATCTTTCAGGGGCTGACTACACATATCACTTTTCTTTCCTTCCCCAGTAGTCTACTTTGCACATTTTACTACTCCTTGGCACCTCTTTCAATGTTCTGAAAAAGATGGCTGAAATTCAAATCAACCCATTTTGCCTTTCACTGCCAGTTTCACAAGGCAAGGAAATTGAAATACCACAAACGTATTTTTACCGTAGTTGTCTTAGATAAATTTTAATTTTCCCCACACTCGTGGTAGTAACATCATTCACTACACCACTGTCTTTTTCCAACCATTATACCTGCAATCCATCATTTCATGAACGTGAAATTTTACATGAACGTGAAAGTACTATTCTAACCCAGAGGAAAGCAAGGACTATTATTGCTATTCTTTACTTCTTAGACCAAGAAATCAGCCAACCTCCAGTTTCCTTCTCGGGGTAAAACCATGGGATCCATGAACACGGATTAAAAGTAGTGTGTAGTGAAGGCTTCTTAAGCTCTAGTCTCCCAAGAGTAAAAGACAATTCGCTCCGATCAGTGCATACCTGGTACTGTCATGTTCCCTCCAGCCTGGCACTGCCAGAAAAGCAGTGCAATGGAAGTCAGAGACCAGGGTTCTAGTTCTATTTCAACTACTCTTCATGTCCCTGCAGTAGCTGTACAACCTCTCTGAGTCTCATGTTTCTCTGAGTCTTGATTTGGACTCTAACTAAGGTTCCCTCCAGCTATGACCTTCTTTGAGTTCTTTCCTCTTCCAGCTGTATGCTTCTACTAACTAAAACTTGGAAAAGCTCAAGATTCATTTTTTTGGAGTCTTAATGGCTACTACAACCTCTGCCAAGCTGGGAATCACCTATGGCTGTTACTCCAGCTTTGGACCTCTAGGGACACAGTTCGTCAGGAATGTTTTAATAAACAAGGCTAGCCCTTGGCTAAGCAGCTAAGTAGGTGCAAGTTTTGCTGTACACCCTTCCCAACTCCCTTACAGAATGCCCTTCATGCCAGGTAATTCTCTGGTATCCCATGGAGTCCAGTCTTCAGCAGTCAACTAAACCACAGGAAGATGATGGCTGATATGCCTAAAATAGGACTCCTTCCAGAAATTGTGTTGGAATAGACTAGAGAATGAAGAAGACCTTGAACCATTCCCTGTATCTACCTCTCTCTTAGTTTTTCCCACCTCTTCCACCCTTTTAGTTGCTCAGGCCCAATTCTTATGTGTTATCCTTGACCCCTCTTTCTTTTGTACCCTTCAACTAGTCCATGAGCAAATCCAGTCAGCTCTACCTTTGAAGTACATCCAAAATTCAACTATTCTTCACCACCCTCATTATTATTACTCTAGTTTAAGCATTTACATTTGAGAGGTAGTAGATGGAGGGAAGTAATAGAATAAACAGAGAGAAATAGGCTGGATTTAATGTGGTAGTCAGTAGGTAGTAGAAACAATTTTTTTTTTCTGAATGATTGCCATACAGAGGTATATTTTATTAACATAACTTAACTAGTACTGAGGGGAACACACTTCTCATCTGGCTTTGGTAACAGCCTCCTAATCAGTCTGGTTCTGCCCAGACCCTCCAACAGTCTATTCTCCTATGACAGTGATCCTGTCTTATAAGGCAAATAAGATCATGCTTCAAACTCCCCATGGCTTCCCATCTCTTTAGGATTCAAAGGCAAAACCTCAGAATGGTATACTGGTCCCCACCACCTCTCTGATCTCTCTGTCCCTCCCTTGCTCTGCTTCTACTGCACCACCTCCCTCGCCATTTTTCAGATTCACAAGCCTGCTGCTTTTCATCTTCATGCTTGCTATCACCTCCACTTGGAAACCCATTCCCTTGGGGACCCACAAGACTTACTCTCTCGGTACATTCAAGGCTCTATTCAAATCTCTCTTTTAGAGGCTTTTGCAGACCACCTTGTATAAATTACCACACACCCCTCAACACAAACACACACACACACCCTCTCTATCCCCTTATTGCCATATAGATTAGATTATCTCTTACTCCCCTTCCTCCCTGCCTTTCACCAGAGCAGAACTGTGTCTTGCTTACTGTTGGACTGGTGCTTCTGGCACAGTGCCTGACATATCCCAAACACTCAAAAATTTATGAGATGAATGGGCTGAGGGCTGGATGAATCACTCCCTAACACAGGAAGATACATGCCGGTCCTTCTTCCAGCTGCTTTTCAGAACACATCTACTATCATATTCTAGGAAGGTCATGACTGAATGGCATCCAGCCCTGGTAGGACAGGCTTTGCTTCATTTCCTTCTTACAATGCAGTAGTATATTGCTAGCAATCTTCTACATATGAGATTTCTTCTTTTTGCCTTGCTTCAGTTTTGTCCAAGTGCATGAAGGCACTTTGATTGATGTGTACTATGATCATATAATCTTTCATTTGGTCTAACTCTATCAAAATAGTTTCTTAGAATAAGCTCTAGGAAGGGGAGGAGTTCATGTATCAAAACTCTGATTTCAATTATCTAGGGCTCTGGATCCCAATTCAATGACAACTGAACTATATGTATACAGATAGAAATAAAAATGAAAAGAACCAGAAGTCATTAAATCTCTACTATGAGCCAGCACTGTGCTGAGAGCTTGATAAATGCTATCTCAATAAATCTATGGTATCTCATAACTGTTCACATGAAAGTGATATATTCATTACATAAATGAAGAAACTAAAGGCTGAGACAGTTAAAAAAATTAGCCAACATTTAAGTGAAAGAATTGAGATTCTGATGCAGATCTGAATCCAAAATCTAATCTCTTTCAATACAAAAGACAAGACATTCACACCATTCATGGGAAAAATTAGTCTTTTCTCTTCGCCTCACTCATTGGCCCATAGCTAATACTATTTGACTAAGGATTATTTGAGGGGTCGCCCTAGAAAATGTTCTAATGAGTTGTTCCCAAGCACAAACTCTACAGCCTCTAAAACCAAGCTTATCTAACATGCATGGGGATTTGCTCACTTTTCAAGCTTAGGAAAACACTCAAACACAGAATGAAGTCATATCTACCTATTTAATTCCACATTAGTTTCTAAGACATCTAAAACTATATCCCAGACTAGTTTTCTTAAATAATAAAAAAGAACTGAGTTCCAACTGTTGTGTAGTATCTTGTAGCTCCTTCTCTGTAGTGATTCCAGAAGCCCAGCCTTTCACTCAGGCACTACTTGGGGTGCAATGGGTTAGTCCTGGAGATGCAGCAGTGAACAGCAAGCACTGTCCTGCACTTGTGAAACTTCCTGTCTAATGGGGCAAGCAGACAATTATGTGGTTGAGTGTTAATTACTTTTTGGTTAGATGCTATCAACAACTACAGAGTTGGGCATTGTGGATAATCTCTTCTCAGGTGGTCATGGAAGTCTTCCCTAAGAAAGTAATACTTGAGCTGAGAGCTAAAGAATGAAGTGGCATCTCTTAGATGGAGGAGTTGGGAAGTGGTGACTGGGGTCAGTTTTACAGGCAAAGGGAACAAAATGTGACAAAGGTATGAACTGGGAAAAGGCTTGATGCATTTGAGGAATTACAGGGGTGGCAGTGTGGCTGGAAGCTGGATTGAAGAAGAGTGAGAAGAGAGGATGACTGCAATGAGATGAGGCTTCAAAGATGGGAAGAGACCAGGTCCTGTACAGCTTGTGAAGGATTCTGTGATGGACCCCAACAGCAATGGGGAACTAAGGAAATGTTTTAAGCAGTAGTGATACATTCAGATTTGCATTTTGAAGAGATCACTCTGGATATAGTATAAAGAATGGTTTAATGGGTGAAGGCTGATAAATATGGATGGGGTATAGAGGGAGTGGGTGCTGAAATATATAAGGAGACTAGTGAGGATGCAAAGGCCAGGAAAAACCAAGAGTAGTAGCGAACTTGTAGAAATACCAATGTATTTGAGATATATTTATAAGGTAGAATCAACAGAATTTAGGGATGGATTGGATGCAAAGGATAAGGGAGAGGGAGATGTTAAAAATGACTCCCTGGTTTCTGTAGGTGCTGTTGGCTGGATGGTGCTACTGTATCCTGGGGAAGAAAACAAAGTAGGGGTATGTTTGGGGGAGGTGGGTGGAAAGAGAACGAATTCAGCATTAGACTTGGACTCTGAATTGTCTGTGGGACTTCCAGGGGGATGTTGAGTCAGCAGTTGGCTACTTGAGGTCTAGAACTCAGATGAGCTCTCTGAACTTGAGATTTAAATGTAAAAATAGATGCAATCACTTAGGGAAAGAACGTAAAGTGTTAAGAGGATGGAGTCGTGACAAACTAAAACATTTAAAGGTCAGGTAGAAAAGGAAAGGACTAGCAAGGGAACATAGAATTTCCACCACAGGTGCCTTCATATTATAGCTCCCCTTGAAAATGCCGGTTTGGTTGCATACATGGCACCAATAAAGTAGGGCATATCCAGGAAGTTAGAGTAGGCAATGTTTTCAATACTTTTCTGACAGCAGAGAGAGTCAAGGCAGGTCTTTGTGAATTGGCCAAAAACAAAAATTTTTTATTTACCCACCCACAGTTAAATAAGATCTTGAGTTTGTTTTGATCCTTATCCCTTCCAGAAACACATTTTTATTTTTCAATCTTTAGATCCCAATTTTTGCTATCTATTCTTATGTTTCTTTAAACTACTAGAGGTCTAGCTAATTGGTATAATTTGGAAAAGTTATCTAGCCTCTTAATTGTAGTTTATTTTAAATAGAACATTACATATACATTCCCTAACCTCATTCTCCTCCTGTTTTTCCTAGAGGGAGTACCTATTCAGAATTCAGTGGGTTTTTTAATTTTTTTTTTTTAATTTTATAACCAACAGTGTATATATGGAATTGGGCAAAACTCTGTTCTCCATGTCAGGGTCTCTCAACCTCGGACATTTGGGGCTAGACAAGTCTTTGTTCTGGGAGACTGTCCTGTGCCTTGTAGGTTGTCTGGCAGCAGCCCTAGCCTCTATTCACGAGATGCCAGTAGCAGCCACCAAATTTCACCAGATATTGTCAAATGTGCCTTTGGAGACAAAACTGTTCCCCTCATCTCCCACCCTTGAGAGTCATTGCTCTAAGTCTTGTAGTCCAGGGCTTCACAAACTTAAATGTGCACAGGAATCCCCTGGGAATATTTTTAGAAGGCAAATGCTGATTCAGTAGGTCAGAGGTGGGACCTGGCATTCTGCATTTCTAACAAGCATGCAGGCAATGTGAATTTTTCCGGTCAGAGTACCACACTTTGAATAGCAAGGTTGTAGACAGTTTCGCATTCATATCAACTGGTGGAATTCTCATGAGGATCCAATGACAGTAATTTTGGGAATACAAAATTTACAATGAACTATTGCTCAAACAGCCTAAGACAAATAGAAACTAAGAAAACAAGCACTGTCCCATCCTCCTAATAGAGCTGCCTTCATGTTTCCATATTTCTCTCCAGTCCCCACTACTTATTCATAATTGGACAACAATTTAGTGTATATTCCCTGCATGTCTTAACACATTTACGAAATGTGTTCAAAAATATTTAATTTTTTGTGTTTTTAATTTTATAAATGGTATCACACTGTACTATCCTACAACTTGTTTTTCTTACTGAACACTATGCTTTTTCTATACACCCATGGTGATACTGGCAACTCTAGTTGATTCATTTTAACTGCTGTATGGTATTCCACTAACTGACTTTGCCACCATCTGTCTCTTCTCCTACTGAAAATTCAGGATGTTTCCATGTTTTTGCCACTGCACACAGCTGCAATAATTATTTCCAAACATTTTTTACATGTGCACATGTGCTACAGTTTTGCTGGAGTATGGACCTAGAAGTGTCAATTACTGGTCAAAGGATATATACATCTTTGAGTTTACAAGTTATTGCTAAGTTACACTCTAAAGGACCACCAGCAATGTTTGAATCACTATTTCTCCATATTATCACCAGTACTTGATGTGTCACATTTTTCATTTTTGTCTCTCTGATGGGTATAAAATAGTTTCATTGTAAGCCTAAGCATTTTTTCATAGTTTTTCCTGCATTGCTAGATTTTTAAAAATATGTATATTCACACTTTTAGTAGTATTTCTTATTTTCATTCACTTACATATACCACCCTAAAGATTCTGATACCCTATAGGAGGGGTAGAGCACATTCCATGAGAATATGGATATTTGAACTTTAATCCAGGTCTCCAGTTGACTCCAATATGCTTCTCTTCCCTATTGTAATTTAGAATAACGCACAAATCTTTACTCTTTTTGTTTAATTCTGAGCACCTGGTGCCTACCATAGACTTTGCTAGGATTAGATATACAGAGAGAGAAGGCACAGACCCTGCCCTCAATGAGAACCTTGTCTAGAGGTGATGGGAAAGGATCTAATAAATAAGCCACAAAATTTCAATAGCACAGAAATGCTGGGATGGGATGATCACAGGATGCTGAGGGCACCACAGAAGAAACCAACCAGACCAAGGAGAGAAGATGACTTTGGAATGAGATCATATGTGAGCTAAGATTTGAAGGATGAGTAAGAATGCACTATATCGTTGAGAAAAGCATCTTTGATTTTGTAAAGAGGCTAATAGAGAGTATGGCAAGTTCAAAGACTGGAAGGTATTCTGAAATGCCAAGAGACAAACGTAAAGAGAGAATGGCAAAAAAAGAAAGAGGGAAAGAAGGAAGGAAAGGAAGGAAGGAAGGAAGGAAGGAAGGAAGGATGGAAGGAAGGAATGGAGGGAGGGAGGGAGGGAGGAAGAAAAGAAAGGAGGAAGGAAGGAAGAAAGAAAAAGACTAAAGAAAAGTCTAAATGCAGATCACAAAGGACCTTGTGTCATGCTAAGGATTTTGGATTTGACCTTGCATGTGATGGGAAGCCTTCAAGAATATTTAGCAGGAAAATGATGGGATTAGGGTTTTTTTCGCTCAGTAAGATCCCCCTGAGTCTTATGTGATAGTAGCAAGGGGTGGGCAGTAATGATGGCAAGGAGGCCAATTTGCTTTTTTCAGGTTGCTGATCCAGACTGGATGGTTCCCAGACTGGATGGTTCCCGGACTGGATGGTTCTTCAACCTAATAGCAGTGGGGATAGTGAAGAAAGAAATTACAGAGGTAAAAAAAATATTCAACAGAACATGAGGATAAATAATAGACAAACCTTGGGTTTGTGGTTTGAGGACCCTAAGCATTATGGTGCCAAACAAAACAGGGAATAGAAGAGGAAGAGATGAGGGCCCAGGGTGAGGGTGGGGAGAAATGACGATAACTTCAGTTTTACGTTTATTGATTGAGTTTAAGCCTCATACGGAACATCCAGATGGAGGTGTGCTGTTGACTGTTGGAATAAGGGCCTGGAATCCAGGTGGCAGATCTTGACTTGAGACTTATGCTTAGAAACTATCAACTTCCAAACAGAAAGTAAAGTCATGACAATAGATTCAGCTGCTCAGAAAGAGTATAGGAATTATAAGAGTAGAAAGGATGGACAGAACTCCAGGAAGCAGAATGTAGAGGATTAGCAAAGTAAGAGAAACTAGAAAGGAGACAGAAAGACTGGCCAGAAGAATAGGAGAAAAACCAGGGGGATGCAGTGCCACCAAAGAAGCCAGAAATTTCAAATAGGAAGGAATGACAAGGGTCAAATGGTCAGGAGAGCATTTAGACGAGACCTCTGAAAAGCACGGGCTGGATTTAGACACAGTGTGATCTTGGAAAGATCTCTGAAGCCACCAACATATGGACTGTCTCTAATTCTATACGATATGGGTATTTTAAGTGTATTTCTACCAACCAAAAAAAACGGCCTATTGTTCCTTTTAACTAAAACAAGTCAGGCCATCCCTCTAGGCTCCACTTTGTTGAGCTGAAAGAAGAGTGAGTTAATTAGATGACATACCAGGTTCCCTTCAGCTCTCACAGGTATGATTGCCTCAACACCATATAATCAGTTTCACCTTGTATCCTTGAAACTAATGATAAGCTACACCTTGGGGACCTCCTCTGGCTCCATTGACATCCTCCTCTTTCATTCCTAAGTCCCCCCCTTGGACTTGCAGTAACTCCACACTATCCTGTGCTTCACCCTGACTCACTCTTCCCAGAAACAGCCCACACTAACTTGAACTTCTTCTTTCCCTCCCCTCAATTTCCACTTTATGGAAACTGTGAGTCAGACATATCCACACATCTTTTGACTTTAGCCCCTACCTATAAACAATGAGAACACATTTTACACACCATTGAATAGGCAAATCATCCTGAGGTGAGCTTCTTGAGGACAAGAATTGTGCATTTACTAATCTTTGGAAGCCAGGTCTTAGAAAATACCCAGCAAACTATAATCATTCAAAACACTTATTTTGAGTAAATGAAGAAATTGTGACAGTAATCCCGCCTGGGACCTCAGGAAGCATAGATCTTATACTTGGCACTTCCTTACAACAAAGGGATTACAATGCTGCCAGTCCTCTGCTAGTGGGCTCACTTCCAACGCCTGGCAACACAGCTTCTCCTGAAAATCAGCATCACAGGACTGGACTAAACACCTTCAGCTACTGCCTGGTTTCAGAGTCCACCAAGTCGAGGTAGGTGATGGACTCTACTCCAGTGGTGATACACTCAATGACTCTACAACATTCTGTTGTCCCAACACTACATAGGATTCACTGAATTGGGGACCATCTGTTGCTCACCTTTGCCCTGTTTCCATTCCTATCCTATGAGTAAGACTGAAATTCTCTTCCTCCTTGAGAAGATGACACTCAAACTCCCAGGGCTCTTCAGAACACTCCTCAGGTTCCCCAGTTTGCTCTGCATGCATATTATACTAAACATTCAAACATACTGAAAAAGGATTTCCAACAATAAACATTGCTCTGCATGCATGTTATACTAAACATTCAAACATACTGAAAAAGGATTTCCAACAATAAACATGGTCTGTATTGGGAGTTGTTTTTGCAAAAGCAAAACATTTTATAAATCTAATTCAATTTTCTGATTTAGTAAGAGCTTGAAAATAAATAAGCTCATTTATGTCTATTCATTTCAGTACCAGCTAATGTCAGACTGAATGA
Source organism: Neophocaena asiaeorientalis asiaeorientalis (assembly GCF_003031525.2). NCBI lineage: Eukaryota > Metazoa > Chordata > Mammalia > Artiodactyla > Phocoenidae > Neophocaena > Neophocaena asiaeorientalis. The sequence goes on from NW_020174703.1 coordinate 6,256,099, forward strand.
TGATGCTGAAATGCTGTTTTGCACTCTTTGATGTGTGGAATTTTAAGAACAAGCATCATTTCTATCAGTCCTATTTTTATGTCACCTCCACCAAAATTTCTTTTATTTCACATTATTTTTCTTCATCAAAGTTCAAGTCATTCTTTTAATTTTTTTCTCTCAAAACAAAATAATCGTTAAACTTAACTTTTCCAACAAAGCAAATCTGGCACCTTATTTCTTTATAGATTTTTGCCAAGATCTAAAATCATAAATTCTCTCTGTACACTTTTCCAAATATTTAAAGATATATTTTTGCTGACATTTTAAAGTAATATTTGTACCAGTGAATTGAGCTTAAGTAAACAGACCATTACTGGTATAGTCACTATACTATGATGTTCTTTGAATGTACCACAAAGAGGCATTTATCTCTATGACACCCCACAAGAGAAATGAAATCAAACATTTGCAGCCACCATAAACAAGTAAAGGTCCTGTTTTCTTTACCAGATCAAGGTCCAGCAAGTGGGCCTAATTGAGTTAGGCATCAGGGAACATGTGAGTCAAATTTGGCACTCCCTCAAAGTTTGTGTTGAACTGAATTCAAATATCTGAAACTGCTTTTGAAAAAAAATACTACTTCCTGCTTTTAAATAAGAAAGGCAATTTGAAGATTGGATCATAAGGCTTCTTGGATATGGCAATACTCTCAAAAGAACCCTGAAACGCTGAGCGATATTTGTTTAGTTAAACAAGGTTCCACTGATCCTACTGGAACCCTGGGGGAAATTTTTTGTTTAACCTTAGTGTAATCCAACCTCAGGCCTCATGGATAATATTTGTGTCTCTCCTTGTGATAAAGCAAGAATAAAAGGAGATATACATAGGTGATCACAGAAGAAGAGATGGCACATTTGAAAGGAAAGGGGGAAATTTATTGAATTCTTACAATGTATCCAACATTGTGCAAGGTCTTATTTAACTCCTAAAACAACTCTGTGTTTAAATATCACTATTCCTTTATTACAAAGAAGTAAGCAAGATCAGAGAACTTAAGTAACTTGCCCCAAAATGCATAGCTGGTAAGTGGTAAAACCAGGCTTATAACCCAGTTCTACCTGGTTTGGACCCCAAGTTTATCCTAATATTCCAGGGAGCAAGGACACCAGGGAGTCAAATCACAGAATTTCATAAAGCCACCTGCCAGTTGTACACTTATGTTTATAGCAGCGTATTCACAATAGCTAAAAGGCAGAAGCAACACAGAGTCCATCAACGGATGGATAAATAAAATGGGGTGTAAACATACAATGGAATATTTTTCAGCCTTAAAAAAAAGGAAGTTCTGACACAACACATGCTACAACATGGGTGAAACTTGAGGACATTATATTGAGATAAGCGAGTCACAGTAACACAAAGACTGTATGATTACACTTATATGAAGTATCTAGAGGAGTGAAACTCAGCAACAGAAAGTAGAATGGTGGTTGCCAAGGGTGAGGGGAAAGAGAAAGGTGAGATTTTTCTTTTTCCTTTTTTTTTTTTTTACATCTTTATTGGAGTATAATTGCTTTACAGTGGTGTGTTAGTTTCTGCTTTATAACAAAGTGAATCAGTTATACATATGTTCCCATATCTCTTCCCTCTTGCGTCTCCCTCCCTCCCACCCTCCCTATCCCACCCCTCTAGGTGGTCACAAAGCACCGAGCTATCTCCCTGTGCTATGCGGCTGCTTCCCACTAGCTAACTATTTTACGTTTGGTAGTGTATGTATGTCCATGCCACTCTCTCACTTTGTCAGAGCTTACCCTTCCCCCTCCCCATATCCTCAAGTCCATTCTCTAGTAGGTCTGTGTCTTTATTCCTGTCTTACCCCTAGGTTCTTCATGACATTTTTTTTTCTTAGATTCCATATATATGTGTTAGCATGTGGTATTTGTCTTTCTCTTTCTGACTTACTTCACTCTGTATGACAGACTCTAGGCCCATCCATCTCACTACAAATATCTCAATTTCGTTTCTTTTTAAGGCTGAGTAATATTCAATTGTATATATGTGCCACATCTTCTTTATCCATTCATCTGTCGATGGACACTTAGGTTGCTTCCATGTCCTGGCTATTGTAAATAGAGCTGCAATGAACATTTTGGTACATGACTCTTTTTGAATTATGGTTTTCTCAGGGTATATGCCCAGTAGTGGGATTGCTGGGTCATATGGTAGTTCTATTTGTAGTTTTTTAAGGAACCTCCATACTGTTCTCCATAGTGGCTGTATCAATTTACATTCCCACCAGCAGTGCAAGAGGGTTCCCTTTTCTCCACACCCTCTCCAGCATTTATTGTTTCTAGATATTTTGATGATGGCCATTCTGACTGGTGTGAGATGATATCTCATTGTAGTTTTGATTTGCATTTCTCTAATGATTAATGATGTTTAGCATTCTTTCATGTGTTTGTTGGCAATCTGTATATCTTCTTTGGAGAAATGTCTATTTAGGTCTTCTGCCCATTTTTGGATTTTTTTTTGTTATTGAGCTGCATGAGATGCTTGTAAATTTTGGAGATTAATCCTTTGTCAGTTGCTTCATTTGCAAATATTTTCTCCCATTCTGAGGGTTGTCTTTTCGTCTTGTTTATGGTTTCCTTTGCTGTGCAAAAGCTTTGAAGTTTCATTAGGTCCCATTTGTTTATTTTTGTTTTTATTTCCATTTCTCTAGGAGGTGGGTCAAAAAGGATCTTGCTGTGATTTATGTCATGGAGTGTTCTGCCTATGTTTTCCTCTAAGAGTGTGAGTTGTTATTTAATGAGTGTAGAGTTTCAGCTTTGCAAGATATAGAGAGTTCTGGAGATTGGTTGTACAACAATGTGAATGTATTTATGCATTTATTTTTACTTTAACTTTTTCTATTTGGAATAATTTTTTATATTTACACAAAAGTTGCAGTGATGGTATAGAGTTCCCATATGCCCCTCACCCAGCTTCCCCTACCATTAACATCTTATATAATCACTATATTTGTCAAAACTAAGACATTGACATGGGTACAATACCATTAACCAAACTCCAGACTTTAGACTTTATCCACATTTCTCCAGTTTTTCCTTGAATGTCCTTTTCCTGTTCCAGGACTCCAAAAAGGACACCATATTACACTTAGATGTCAAGTCTCCCCAGCCTCCTCTGATCTGTAACAGTTTCTCAGACTTTCCTTGTTTTTGATGATCTTGGCAGTTTTGAAGAATGCTGGTCAGATGTTTTGTAAAATGTCCACTGGATACTTGCTCATGACTAGATTTGGGTTATGAGTAGGAACTGGCTTTTCAATCTACATTTCATTAAAATTTAAAGTTGATACTTGATTCAATTACCAGACAACTTTTAAGCATGTTTAGAAGAACTTGGATATGTGAATCTACTTTTTTGACTGTAAATTTTATGAAATCCAATTTCAGATCATTGATTTCTGATGAAAATATAGCATTCAAATTGAGATGTGTAATAAGTGAAAAATACATACTGGATTACAAAGCCTTACCACAAAAAGAAGGATATGAACTATTGCAGGAATAATTGTTTTATATCTAATACATGTTGAAATATTTTAGATATACTGAGTTAAGTCATACATATTATTAATATTGCTTTCACCAATTTCTTTTGTTTAGAACAGATCTTTTCTTTTCTTTCCTTCCAGTTTTATTGAGGTATAACTGACGTACCATGTTGTATAAGTTTAAGGTGTACAGCATAATGGTTTGACTTGCATACATCGTGAAATGATTGCCACAACAAGTTTAGTGAACATCCATCATCTCACATAGATACAACAAATGTGAATGTATTTATACTACAGGATTGTAGTATTAAAATCGTGAAGATGACAATTTTTATGTTATATGTATTTTACTATGATTTAAAAACAAACACCCCTGCCTAAGTTGTGTTTCCCTCTCCTTCACCAATCCTTTCACTTCATTTTCTGCTCAGTATTATGCATTTTTGCAGGCAAGAATCAGGGTCAATGAGATAAAACGTCCACAGACACTCTATTTTACAATATGTTCAAAGGACAAAAACAAGTTTTAAATGAATACATGCCTCCAGTACACTAAATAGTCATCTGTTAAAGGACACAAATTCTTTAAAGCATTTATGTAGTCCATTGGAGAAAGGTTTCTATGTGAATTGACATTTTAAGGTCATATCCAATGTTCGTGTCTAGTTCATCTTCCAGCCAGGGCATCTCAAAGGATGAGAGAGAGACCACTAGTATTTAATAAATGTCTATAGCACTCATTGTGTGTCAGGCACAGTTGTAAGCACTTCACAAATGTAAGCTTATTTAGCCCTCAAAACAACTCTAAGACGTAGTAGCAGTATTATCTTCATTTTATGTGAGCAAATTAGGACACAGAGAGGTTAAGTAACTCACCCAAGTTCACACAGCTAGTACGTGGAAGAGCCAAAATCTGAACAGAAGTAGCCTGGCTGCAGAGTTTATGCTATGTGGCCTGTCACTTGTATTTTTTGTGGGCCCTTAGTTATTAACCATACACACACACGCACACACACACACACACACACACACACACACACACAGAAATTTTTTAAAAACTTAAACCTCACTGCCTTCTTTCAAACCTGCCAGTGTTACTCACTGACTTTATATAAAATCACTTTTGGAGAGAAAATCAAAAGTCTAACTGTGAGCCTCCAGCCAGCGGGCTCTCCTGCTCTCTCTGCCACCATCTCTTCACTAGATTCTGCTTCCATCTACCCCCGATCTACTCTCAGTTCTAGTTCAAACCCAACCTATTTATTACCACTTGCCTCCTGACTGGGCTTCCCTGGAAACTTCATAGAGTTTTCCTGACTTATTTCTGCTTCTCTGGGCATAGCTGTTGGGCTCAGTTTTCCAACAATTCCCCTGATCTAAAGGTCTTCTCTATGTGCAGCATCTCTTTGTCTTTGAGGTACCACATTCTTTCACAGCCTCCTCACATAGCCTCACTTCCAAAGCCCCTCATCTCTCTCTTTGTTCTCTGAGGTTTATCTCTGGTCAGTACATGTTTCCTGATCTGTTATCTTTTTTCAGGCCAACCTTTCATTTTTCTGGCACCAACATCTGAAGGTTCTCAAGGCACACAGCATGGCAAAGGGCATTTTACCTCCATCTTATTATCCATGATTTCATCCCCACAGCCTGAAACTCACCTTGCTGCCTCAGAAATGTTAGACGACCTCCATAATTTTTCTCTATGATTTTGAAGAAAAAAATGTAAGTATTGGGGGCAGGGGGTAGGAGGGTGGCTGGTAAAGAAAGCAACTGACCAGAGTGACCATTTTGTCGGCTGTACCCACTAACTGCTCATAAAGCTCAAACAATCCAAGTAGCATTGGATCCTGTAGGAGTTAAAACAGAGGTAAGCAAACTTTTTATAAAAGGCCAGGTAAGAAAAATTTGAGACGTAGGCTACACAGTCTCTGTCCCAACTACTCAACTCTGCCATTGTAGGGCGAAAGCAACAGTAGATGAATAAATGAATGGGTGTGGCTTTGTTCCAATAAATCTTTATTCACAAAAACAGGCACTGGGCTGGATTTGGCCCATGGGCCATAATTTGCTTCTCTCTCAATTAAAATACTAGAATTCTTTGTGATGTTTTCTAGCTTTCACATGGGTTTCTGAAACCAGAGTCCCTCCTTACTGTTTTTTTAGACTATACTGTACTTCATTAACTCTCCACTAAAAGTAAACTTAAACTAGCATAAAGTAAGATAAGAAACATGATCCGTCACATCACTTGCCATGTTCCTTTAAGCAAAAGAACACATCCCAGACATGACAATTATTCACTGCCAAAACTGATAAACATCTGCTAGCACATATGCTGCCCCTGTCAGGTACTTTTTAATTTCCATGAGGAAGCTTCTCTTACAAAATATTCATGAAGGATCTCCAGACCATGATTGGCCAAGTACAGCTCTGAAATGGCAAAACAAAGATTTGTGCAGGCATGTCATTGAGTGAGCACATGAACGGCATCAAGTGCTGAGGCCTCTGGAATCAATGGTTCACAAATACCAGCCTCGGAGAAAGTTTTCCCAATTCGGGACATTCTTAACTGCTCCACTTCATCCCCACAAGGCTCTGAGGTGCTCATTCATTAACTCCTTTTTTCATTTGCTTAACAAATGTTTTGGAAGGCCTTCTGTGGGCCAGACATGTTGCTAGGCACCGGGAATGTAATGGAAAGACAGAAAGACAGTTTAACAACAGGAAAAAAAGAAAAGAACCATTGTGTGTCCCTGCAGAGCTTACAGTCTGGTGCATGTTGTCCTATAGAACTTCCTAGGGTGATGGAAATGTTCTTTACTCTGCACTGCCCAACATGGTAGCTACCAGTGCCCAGATGGCTCTTGAGCACTTGAAGTGTAGCTGGTGTGACTAGGAAACTGAATTTTAAGTTTCATTTAATTTTACTTAATTTAAAGGTAAATAGCCATCTGTGGCTAGTGGCTACTGTAATGGACAGTGCAGATTTAGTGGGAAAAATGCTTGAATCAAATTAATGTAAATTAAACCTGTCTTATGTGCTAAGGACATTAGGTACTGAGGGCTCTGATCACTAATAATAGAAGGATTCAACCAACCCAGGAAGATCAGGAAAAACTTCTCTAAAGAAGTGGCAAAGGAGGAGAAACCTGAAAAAAAAAAGGCGGGGGGGGGGATCAAAAGGATATAGAACATGCTGAAGGATGGAAAGAGAAAGCACAGGGAGATCAGGAAACTATCTATTGCAATGGTCCAGATGACCAATGATGGTACATGGCTTGAATCCAGACAGATCTGTGGGATATGTAGAAAGCAAAATTGACATATCCTGGAAGAAAACTGGATGTGAGAAATAAGGCAAGAAGATTCATTTCAAGGATGACAGTACAACTTGCACCTCCTGGTTGAAAGAGGTGCCATTAACTGAACAGAAAACACAAAGAGATGAGTGGGTCTGGGAGGATGTTGTTGGCTTGGTCTTCAACATGTTAAGTTTGAGGTGCTCAGAGACATCCATATGGTCTGTTGAATAGGCAGCAGCTCAGAGGAGAGGTAAGAAATGAAGATAGAAATTGGTGGGTTGTTATTGAATAGTGTATTACTATTTCTGTCCCCATGATAATGTGAGGTATTCCTGGCAAGTTGCCATGAATTTTGTTAATTAATGCAGACAAGGTAGTATGTACAAATGGAATACATCCAATGCAATGCCATAATTTCAACAGTAGTTTAAATGGGAGGAGATCAGGAAGGATTCAAAGAGAGGAAAAATAATGGTGGGGTTCATTTGTAAAAGCTTTATAAAAAAGTAAAACTACCTAAAGAGATGTGAAATAGGCCATAAGAATTCACATACAGTGGATGCTCCTTGCAATTATAAAGGAACAGGAGAGATGGAAAGATTCAATTTAAGCTGAGGTCTCAGAGAACCACCTGACCTAAAAGAGAACACTGTAGTTCAGTTTAACAGATAGAAACAAGTATATGGGGAGTTGGGACAAGAGTGAGTGGCCCAGATAATTAACAGTGGTGGACATTTTTAAATTAATTTGTTCAGCTTCTACTTATGGGTGATAATATTTGAATATGGATAAGTCAAATATTTAATTTAAAAACAATGTCACAATTCAATACAATTGAATTGGAAAGCTGTTCAAGTCTTTCATCCCCTTCTCATACACTGTTTCCATCTTAGAAGCATGTCACCTACTAAACTGGTGAAAAGACAACTCATCAATTTTTAAAAATCTGCTCTTAGCTGGCCATGTGCATGACTGCATTTGTCTTCCCACTACTCCATTAGTTGAGACCTATATCTTCCATTTAAAAGTCCTCCTACTGGACTATAGACTAGTGGAGAAATAAACTATAGAAAATGGTTACAATTGCTCCGGTCAGTAATTTTATAACTTGCTCTGAAAATTACAACACTAAGAACAAAAATTTTCAGTTGGCCTCCAAGTAGTAAAACTCTGTTGACTGTAGTTGAGATTCTTGGAAATGTGTTCAGATTGTTTCAGGACATAAAATGAACTGAGTCTAAATCTAATCAGAATATAAACAAACAAATATTCAGGTATTTCAGGCCAAGACATAGTACTCTTTCATGCTACAAACATTTACACAGTCCCGTTCCCTCCATTCTTACCTTGAGGCAGCCACTAAGAAGAATGTGGCATATATCTCTTCCAGCCCAAGCTTTTATACTTTTATTACATTTATGAATACAAAAAATATACACAGCATTGCTTTGGGTTTGATTTACATAAATGCTATGCTACAATATGAATCATTCTAAAACTTGCCTTTTCATCTACCTTTTAAGATTTTTCCATGTTGGTTTGTTTTCATTGCTGTTAATTTTCCAACATATAAATAAACCACATTTTATTAATTCCCCTATTGATTGATATCAGATTACTTCCAGTTCACTATTCCAAAAATACAACAATGAAGTTATTTTAAACTTCTTCCTGTGTACATGAGCAAGAGGTTCTAGATCAATCTAGATCTAGATCAAGAGTGTCAAAGGGTAAGCTTTCACTAGATACTGGCAAAAGTCTCAAAAAATGGTGGGAACTATTAACATATTAGCAGCAGTGGGTAAGATCTTCTCTACACACGACTTTCTGATGTTTGCCAGTCAAATGGGTGTGAAATGGTATCTCATTTTAATTTTTTCCCTGATTACAAGTTTCACTAATTCCTATGTTCCTAGTTAAGCATCTTCTTTATGTTTATTTTCTATTTACCTTTTACCTTTTCTCTGAACTGCTGGTTCGTATCTTTTATCCACTTTTATACTTACCTGTCATTTTCTCCAGAGTTCTTTATATACCAAAATGTGTCTGGATATAAGGTGATCCCGAATATAAGGCTGTCTCTCCCAGTGTTCCAAATTAGGAGTTACATAAAGTTTTGTACAACTTTAATATAAAAATATTTATGTATAAAGTTAAAATCGAAGGAGTACTTCCCAGAACTTCTGCTGCCAGTGTCCTTGTCCTAATGGTGAGCCACAGCCACCCACTGACTCTGCAGGAGACACTCCAAAACTAGAAGCCGTGTGGAAGACAGTCTCTTGGTGCTCCAGCCAGGTGTCAGGGCTGTGCCACTGAGGTGGGAGAGCCAACTTCAGGACACTGGTCAACAAGAGATCTCCCAGCTCCACATAATATCAAATGGCGAAAATCTCGCAGAGATCTCCATCTCAACACCAACACCCAGCTTCACTAAATGACCAGCAAGCTACAGTGTTACACACACTATGCCAAACAATTAGAAAGACAGGAACACAGCCCCATCCATTATCAGAGAGGCTGCCTAAAATCATAATAAGGGCCACAGACATCCCAAAACACACCCCCAGACGTGGACCTGCCCACCAGAAAGACAAGATCCAGCCTCATCCACCAGAACACAGGCACTAGGCCCAACATAATGATCAAGGGATCGATCCAAGAAGAAGATAAAACAATTGTAAATATTTATGCACCCAATATAATAGCACCTCAATACATAAGGTAAATACTAACAGCCATAAAAGGGGAAATCGACAGTAACACAATCATAGTAGGACACATTAACACCCCACTTTCACCAATGGACAGATCATCCTAAATGAAAATATAAAGGAAACACAAGCTTTAAATGATATATTAAACAAGATAGACTTAATTGATATTTATAGGACATTCCATCCAAAAACAACAGAATACACATTTTTCTCAAGTGCTCATGGAACATTCTCCAGGAAAGATCATATTTTGGGTCACAAATCTAGCCTTGGTAAATTTAAGAAAACTGAAATCATATCAAGTATCTTTCCCGACAACAATGCTATGAGACCAGATATCAATTACAAGAAAAGATCTGTAAAAATTACAAACACATGGAAGCTAAACAATACACTACTTAATAATGAAGTGATCACTGAAAAAATCAAAGAGGAAATCAAAAAATACCTAGAAACAAATGACAATGGAGACGCGATGACCCAAAACCTATGGGATACAGTAAAAGTAGTTCTAAGAGGGAAGTTTATAGCAATACAATCCTACTTTAAGAAACAGGAAACATCTCAAATAAACAACCTAACCTTGCACCTAAAGAAATTAGAGAAAGAAGAACAAAAAAAACCCAAAGTTAGCAGAAGGAAAGAAATCATAAAGACCAGATCAGAAATAAATGAAAAAGAAATGAAGGAAATGATAGCAAAGATCAATAAAACTAAAAGCTGGTTCTTTGAGAAAATAAACAAATTTGATAAACCATTAGCCAGACTCATCAAGGAAAAAAAGGGAGAAGACTCAAGTCAATAGAATTAGAAATGAAAAAGAAGTAACCACTGTCACTGCAAAAATACAAAGGATCATGAGAAAATCCAAATCGGAAAAGAAAAAATAAAGCTGTCACTGTTTGCAGATGACATGATACTATATATAGAGTTCCTAAAGTTGCTACCAGAAAACTGCTAGAGCTAACCAATTTATTTGGTAAAGTAGCAGGATACAAAATTAATGCACAGAAATCTCTGGCATTCTTATACACTAGTGATGAAAAATCTGAAACTGAAATTAGGAAAACACTCCCATTTACCGTTGCAACAAAAAGAATGAAAATGGGACCTAATGAAACTTCAAAGCTTTTGCACAGCAAAGGAAACCATAAACAAGACCAAAAGAACAACCCTCAGATTGGGAGAAAATATTTGCAAATGAAGCAACTGACAAAGAATTAATCTCCAAATTTTACAAGCAGCTCAATAAAGATGGACCTAGAGTCTGTCATACAGAGTGAAGTAAGTCAGAAGGAGAAAGACAAATACCTTATGCTAACACATATATATGGAATTTAAGAAAAAAAAAGAAAGGTCATGAAGAACCTAGGGGTAAGATGAGAATAAAGACACAGACCTACTAGAGCATGGACTTGAGGACATGGGGATGGGGAAGGGTAAGCTGTGACAAATTGAGAGTGGCATTGATATATATACACTACCAAATGTAAAATAGATAGCTAGTGGGAAGTAGCCGCATAGCACAGGGAGATCAGCTAGGTGGTTTGTGACCACCTAGAGGGGTGGGATAGGGAGGGTTGGAGGGAGGGAGATGCAAGAGGGAAGAGATATGGGAACATATGTATATGTATAACTGATTCACTTTGTTATAAAGCAGAAACTAACGTGCCATTGTAAAGCAATTATACTCCAATAAAGATGTTAAAAAAAAGAAGATAAAATCATCAAATGTCTATGTATCATACTGATGTTAATGTCATTTTAAATGCATATTCTAAATCACACATTAATCATAATAAATTATTTTCAGACTATTGCTGTCTCCTTCACTCACATTTCATGAAACAATTTTATTCACATTTCTAATGAGCATATCCAGCATCAGGGTTTTTCATGATTGAACCTCTTTTTGCATCATTTACAGTTTTCTAAAGCAGATCACCTCCACTTCTATTCAGAAAAATGTTGAATCTGTGTTTAATACACCCTCTAGACTGTGCTCCAAAGTACCAAATACCACTTGCTATTCATGATTTTCACAGTATGATCATGTACCATATTGCTTTTTGTGCCAGTTATCATTTTCCCCTTCCAACCCACCCCCCTTCCTTTTCCACCCTGCTTTCTGCTCTGGAAAGCTGACCTGTGTGGGCCACATACCCTGGATCCCTTGCTCTCAGGCTTCCTGCTGGGGACAGCCAATGGCAGGCTTGGCAGGAGATGAGAAGCGGGGAGGAGAGTGAGGTTGGGGCATTTACTCCTCTGGCTCCCTCTCTTAGAGGTTGCCTCCGTCTGGCTACCTCACTGGACAAAAGTCATTGCTCCTCTCAAGGCACCCTACTCCTCATTACCCTCTCCTTCCACATCCAGAGACCCCTCCTTCGCTTTACCCTTGCAGACCTAGGAGTGGTCATAGTTCTGAGCCTGCTAGCCCTGGGGTCCTGAGCTATTCCTTGCACTTCCCTTACACCCCTCCACACCTTTATAATTAACCTTTTGATTAATAAACACTTCTTGAATTGTCCTAATTTGAATGTGCCATCAATTTCCCTTTGAGAAACTGACCTTAATATTTTAAAAATAATCTTTGGGGTTCCTTTTTAGTTAAAATTATTCAATTTCAAAAATCTTTAGAAGGCTTGCTTTCCACAAATCGAACTCTTGCAATTTGAAGTTGTATTCCAGGAATAAACAATCTGTATTAACCTTCTTGATAGCCTTTTGTTAGTTTGTTTTGTTGTTTTAATCAGCACCAACCTGGGTCCTTTACAAACATGCACAAGTAGCACTGACTGGGTGGTTTTAGGCTGCTAATACATTTCAGAGACTTGAAAGCCTCTGATAAGTCCTTTTTTCTGAGCAATCATTTTGGGGAAATAAACATTGCCTTATATTTCATCATATACAGTATTCTGAATCTTAATATTCTATTTGTGTTGTATATCTCTTCTTCCCACCTATCACTTGACTTTTAAATTTGTTTGTTTTGTCAAAAGGTATAGTTTTAATTTAGACAAATTTATCTATCTTTTATTTTATGACTTACGGTTTTTATCTACTGAAGAAATTCTTTGCTACCCCAAGTTCACAAAGATCTTCTTCATGTTTACTTCTAAATGTTTTAAAGTTTCTTTTTTTACATTCTGATTTGCAGTTTGAGATAGAGACATAAGTTTATAATTTGCCCTATGGAGAACCAGTTGGCATCCCCATCTACTGAATAGTCTATTCTTTCCCAAATGACTTGAACGCCACCTCTATCACAAGGCTTCTGTATATACATGGTCTTCTCTAGGTTCTCAGTTCTGCTCCACAGTACATCCCTGCACCAACTCAACACCACGGTTCTCTAGTGATGATATCTAGCAGATGTACCCATCATGTTGTTCTTCAAAAGTTCTTGATTTCTTTGTCACCTGTGCTGCTAAAATAGGTAACTTCTCCATAGAATAAAATGTGAACAGTGACCGTTGGAGTTGACCACTTCTTCCATTTGAATTTTAGAATCTAATTGTCTCAGTACATGAAAAATCCTGTTGGAATTTTGAGTGGGATTGCACTGGCTTTATAAATTAATTTAGGAGAGAAGAAACATTTTCACCATAGTGAGTCCTTCCATATAGCAACATGGTTCAGATCCCAATTTATTCAGGTTTGCTTTTACATTTAAAGATTTCTTTCATAAGATTTCTTTTACATCTTTTGGTCACTTAATTGCTAGGTACTCTATAAAATGGAGGTTTTTAAGAAACTGAGTCACAGGTATAGAAAACAAACTTGTGGTTACCAAGGGGGAAAGGAGGCAGGGATAAATTGGGAAATTGGGATTGACATATACTCACTACTATATATAAAAGATAACTAGGGCTTTACTGGTGGTACAGTGGTTGAGAATCTGCCTGCCAATGCAGAGGACATGGGTTCAAACCCTGGTTCAGGAAGATCCCACATGCCACGGAGCAACTAAGGCTGTGCACCACAACTACTGAGCCCGCGTGCTGCAGCTACTGAAGCCCACATGCCTAGAGCCCGTGCTCCGCAGCAAGAGAAGCCCACGCACTGCTACAAAGAGTAGCCTCCACTCTCCACAACTAGAGAAAGTCTGTGCACCGTGATGAAGACTCAACACAGTCAAAAATAAATAAATAAAATAAATAAATTTATGAAAAAAAAAGATAACTAATGAGAACCTACTGTATAGTACAGGGAACTCTATTCGATGCTCCATAATGACCTATATGGGAATGGAGTCTAGAAGAGAGTAGATATATGTATATATATGACTGATTCACTTTTCTGTACAGCAGAAAGTAATACAAGATTGTAAATCAACTATACTCCAATTTAAAAAAGTAATAAAAAAAGAACTCTCACTAGATGAATAAATAAATAAATAAAATGGAGGATTTTATATTTTCAAATTGGTTGTTACCAATACAGGAATCCTATTTTTTTTATTTAGCCACTATGCTGAAATTTTCAAAGTTTCATAGTTCATTTCTATTGGATTTTCTATGCATATACTCACATTATTACAAATAACAAAAAATTTGCCTTTCTTTCCAATCATTACATCCCCTATTTCATTTCTTTGACAAGAAGCAATGACAGGGGTCCTTATCCTTTTCATGTTAAAAAGAACACTTCTAACATTTCTCCACTGGTGTTCACATAATGACATTTGATTCAGATCACAGAAATAATAAGGATGTTCCCAATAATTTTTAGTTTCCTAAGACTATATCATGGATGGGTATTGATTCATCACAAATGCTTTTTATGTATCACTTGAGATAATATATAGTTTATGTTGTCTTATGTTATAGATATAAACTATATATATTTAATTTTTATAGTATATATATATTACACATTTTCTTTAATCTGTTAATATACTACCTTATATAAATAAATGCTGAAATAGAGCTATCCCTATGTTCTTGGAGAAATCCTAACATATACTGATGAATGAATTTCAGGCTAGTATTTCATTTAGTATGTTTATATTCATGCTCATAAATGAAATTGGTCTGTAAATTTTTTTGCACTGTCCTTATTCAGTTTGGGCATTGTATTTGTTTCCTATTGCTGCTGTAACAAATAATCACAAATTCATTAGCTTATACAGTTCTGAAGGTCAGGAGTGCAAAACATGTCTCAATGGGCTAAAATCAAGGTGTCAGCAGGACTGCCCTCCTTTCTGGAGGCTCTAAGGGACAGCCCATTTTCCTTGCCTTTTCCAGCTTCTAGTGGCCACCCACATTCTTTGGCTCATGGTCCCCTTCCATTTTCAAAGCCAGCAATGGCTGGTTGAGCCTTTCTTGTATCATAACACTCTGACCTTTTTTACTGACTTCTTCCACTTTTAAGGACCCATGTGATTCTATCAGGTCCACCTGGACAATCTTAGTAATCTATTTTAAATTCAGCTGATTTGCAACCTTAATCTCATCTGCTACTTTAATTTCTCTTTGTTATATACTGTGAATATGTAACATATTCACAGGTTCTGTGATTAGGATATATTTGGGAGACGGTCATTCTGTCTACTACAGGTATCAAAAATTTAATAGCCTTAAAATTAGTTGGAATATTTTCTCTTTATTCTCTGAAACAGTACAAGTTAGAGGTCATTCATTGCTTAAAGGTTTAATGAAACTCACCTTTCTTGCGTGACTCTTTTTTTCAGGGATATTTAATACGTGAATTAATAACGACTTTTTTCTCCCTTAGTTTTCTAGTGTCTATCACCAATTTAGACCCAAATAATCCACCAGAGACATAAAACTCCCCTCAACACACTGGGCAATCTATCCACTGATTTTTGTTTTCACTGGAAACATTCCACCAGGATCTCTGTGTTCTTAGTCCAAAACTAGACTGTTTGCTCTCTAGGAAGAGCTATCACTCTGAAGTTTCCCTTTATTATCGTCTTGGGAATTCCTTTTATTGATATTTCTCTCTTCTATGAGATTCTCCTTTGCCTGAGTGTTTTGGCTTCTGATTTCTTATTTTTTCCTTTCTTTTGGTGGAGTATGTACTCAACTTCTAGTAGCATGAGGGAAAGGGTGTTGAGGGTAAATTATTTGACAGCTTGCCTTTTGGAGGTCTTTTATTCTATCGTGATACTTGACACATGTCTGGGCATAGAATTCCTGGTGCAAATCTCTTCCCCTGAACTTTAAAACAATGCCTCTGCTGTTTTCTAGATTCCAGAGCTACTGGTAAGAAATGCAATGCCGGGGGACCTTGAAGATGGCGGAAGAGTAAGACGCACCAATTCCTGATTCTTTCCAGAGAAGGAAGGAAAATGTATGTTAAGACTGTCTCTTCATTCTTTTTTATAAAATTATTTTATTGAAGTATAGTTGATTTACAATGTTGTGTTAATTTCTGCTGTACAGCAAAGTGATTCAGTTATAGATTCTTTTTCATATTCTTTTCCATTATCCATTACAGGATATTGAATATAGTTCCCTGTGCTATACAGTAAGATCTTGTTGTTTATGTCTCTTCATTCTTATGCCATGGTAGCTTCCCAATATGGGCTTGAGGTATTGAATTCTCCAGGATGACACTTCCTATTCAGTGTCCACAGTACTCATTCTTGTTCTAAGTCCCCCAGCCTGCTTTTCTAGAGCCAGTTTTAGGAACAACACAGCCATCTTAGATTCCTTGCTTTATATGAGCAGCCCAATTCTAGCTCCTTCCACACATAGTAACTGCAGATCTAAGCCTCCCTCTAAGTGTCAAACCCCAGCCATTTAGGTCCATCTAGTCAGGATACACCCATGGACCATTCTGGTTTAGCTTTGCTTATCTCTGTCATTTGAACGTGTTTTTCTGTTTATTTTGTTCCCTGGGGATGTCCTTCTTTCTTTTTTTTTTTAAAAAATATTCATTTAAAACTTGCTTTTGCTTCAAGTTTTCCCAAATCTTCTATGGTTGGGTGCTGGAAGAGGCACATTCCTTATTAGTTAGTTTGTCAAACTTTATAGAATACATCTCTAAGACGGCATTTGGAAAGGTATATTGGTCTAGCAGAGTATAAAATACTAGCATCATTGGTTCATTTATTGATCCACTCAGCACATTTATGTGAGTGCCAGGTGTGTTAAGTTTTTATCCCTGGAAATACAAAGGTTTATCTCTTGATTTAAGACATCCACTAGGAACATATGTGAACATGTTAAAAGCAAACTGTGTCACATTTTCCTCAGATTTACAATAGGAAGGAAAAACACACATGAACAAAAAATTGTTTCAACAGTTAAATTATGATCCTGATTCTTCCTAGAAACCAGCTTTAGAGCACTCTAAGTTGTTCACATTTCCCATAACTTGACGAAACAGCTTTTCTCTTTAGTGTGATTATCTACAGCTGTAATGAATGAAGGCTCTCAATTTGACTGCTTGGTGGAAAAAGCAGTGAAGGAAACATTGTACTTATATGTGTTCTTTAAATGAGATTGCATGAAGAAAAAACAATATTTAGTTGCTATTTTTAAAAATACTACATCCTTAAATTTCCACAGGTAACAAGTATTCAAAGATTCCACATTTAATCACAGTTCAAAGCATCTCAAGAGAATTATTTGCTTTTAAGCTTAATGCTTTTTTTTCACTTTTGTAGAACAAATAAACTAAAACACTTCATTAACTGCCTTGAAAGAAAATACATTAGCAAGGTTAAGAAAAGATAGAACTATCTTCTTAGGACATATAAATTCACAGGAGGATCTAATATTGTAATGGACAGCAACAAATTAAAATTTTAAATCAAAGAGTGTAAGATAGTCTTGGTATATCAGTCCTTCATAATCTCCAGACATCAACATAACATGAACATATCTATGAGACTTCAGTTGGTTCATTCAATTATTTAATTAATGCCAACAGTCATGGAGGAACCATGCTGCCATAAACTCTGTCATCCAGAAAAGGTAAGAGTAGCTAATAATATAAAATCTATCCTGGGTTGTAGCATGTCTCTCTTTATTAAATGGTGGCTTATTAAATTATTAAAGTTAAATCAATATACCTGCAGCTGTGTCCTCCCCACTTACAGTTATTCTCTACTCCTTAAATTCATAAGGAAAATTGGTATCACTGTTCTCCATACCTGTTTGGATCAGTGTACAAAATGTCCAACAGTTTATGTGGAAAAATTCTGATCCAGCTAAGCTCAATGGGGTGGGTTTATCCACCATTTGGTATGTTCTAGACTCATCACAGAAGCGTCAAAGTTAAGAAGAAGGAAGTCAAAGAAGAAAAGAAACAAAAAGCAGTTGAGGCTTTCACAAAATTTAAAATCTAAAATTCCATCTCAAAATTCAGGAATATTAAGCTACTATTTCTACATATTTAGTCCAGCTTTGATATCAGCTTCTTATAATTTTTCCCACGTCTAGTGTTCATTTGGGAAACTTTTTTTGGTTTTGTTTTAAAGAACCACAGATGGGAGTAATCATGGCTGAAACCCTCACCCCTCCTTGTCTGTTGTTGGCCCAGTCTTTTCCAAGGACACATCTGGGCCTGGGATGGGTCCCTTTTTTTCAGTTTTCTCAAGAGCATGTGACTAATACATTTCACGTGTTTAATTAAAGGCTTTTTTGTGTGCACTGTGCATAGCAAGAACTTCTTATGTTTCCAAGATCACATGTCTAAACTGTGACTCTGTGAACCTCTCATGTCTCACTCTGAGATTAAGTTCATTAAATCAGGATGAGTGGATGGTTAGAGGGAAAGGAAGAGCAGAAAATGGAAAGTTATAAAACACCCAGGATGCTATGTTAATAACCAACTCAGGACTAGAACTCAGGTAGGTCTCTTAACTTGCTTCTAGGGTTCTTATTATACCCTTAAACATATAGCTGAAATTTTAAAGCCAAAGTTAAGAAAATCAAATTGTACCCCTACCATTATTAGATACTGTGCAATACCTGGGATTACAAACATCACTAATTTAGGTTTCCTGCTCTCATAGGGCTTACAGGGGGAAGACAAAGACAAACATAAATAACAGAGACAGGCTGGGACCTGGGACCTGAAACCATTTGCTGCAGTGCTTGCATGTGGATAAACATTTCCTCAAGTAACAGAATACAAAGAAATTAGAAGGGACTAAAATTAACTGCATGCATGTGCAGTTGGGGCAAATTATGAACAACAAGATACAAAAAGACCCAAAACACAACTGCCACTTTTGAGGTGTCGGGATCAAAAGCAGGGTACTATGCATGTACAAAGCACCACAAAGTGGGTGGGCCAACCACCTAAGCCATCACTCCAGCCCAATCCCTGGACCCACCCCAACCCTCACTCCATTTAATAGACCAGCTTGCCTCGCCCCCATCAGGGAGCGAGCAAGGGAATCTGTTACTTGTTTTTGCTCCCTCGTGCTGCAGTCTTGCCTGAATTTCTCATCTGGCCTCTTATCAATTTCTATTGATTAAAAAGTCCAAGAACACTGGTCAGTAACACAACCACCCTGGCAGTAACTACTGAAGGTACGTTAACAAAGGGCTGAGAAATCCCATAGACAGAGCAACTCCTTATCTGGAATCAATATTTTGTTGGATCTTGAAGGGTGAGTAGGAACTTTACAGCAAAGAACAACACAGAACAGTAAGCAAAGGAGCCCAACAGAGCCTTAAAGGATCAGGTGTGCTCCTGGAACTGAGCTGTACAGAGAGGAGTTGAAGTTGAGGTTGACAAGATGGGTTAGGTCAAATCTAAGGAGTTTCAATTCCATACCTTAGCCACTTGAATCTAACAGGTTTTCAAATAGCAGAGATGTATTATTGAATATTTTGGGGGGAAATTGGCATTGCTTAAATACTCAAGTATTTTAAAAACAGACGAGGATGGGAAACAGATTAGGATGAGGGATATGAGTAGGAAACCAGTTTCTACTCTTTCCAAGAAGGAAAAGATGATAATTTTAAAAAGGAAGTAAGAGCTGCTGCATCTTCTTTTTAAACTTCAAGTAAACTGATAGACTTAGGCAGGGATTATAAGCAGAATAAAGGAAAAGAGAGAATGGAGGAAACACAGGTTTCTGACTTGGGAAACTGAGTAAAATCATTAACCAAGATCATGAATAAAGGAAGTGTTAATTCTGAAAGTAAGAGAATAAGAACTTTAAGGACTCTGGAAATAGGGCATAAAGATCTAGAAATAGGCTTCTGACTCTACAAAGGAAATTTGCAGGCATTCTGTACAGCGTGACCTTCTCAGTCTTATAATTAATAACAGTGTCCTTCTCTGACTCAGTGATTACTGTTGGGACCACAGAAACTAAGGCAACATTAGTTTAAATAACCACCTACTCACAGTTAACCATACATGCAAACAAAATCATAACTAATAGATTTTGAAGATAGATATTTCCTGTCTGCCTAAGTACTATCTTTCACCAGTGGTATCTAAATAGAAAACATTACCATTAAAAAAATACTTGAGTTCTGTTTTTAATGGCCTTTACTGAATGCCTACCAAGTAAAAAAATTGTACCTCATTGCCAGAAAATGCAAAGTAAAATAAGAAACAGTTCCAGAACTCTACTCAATACTCTGTAATGACCTATATGGAAAAAGAATCTACAAAAGTGTTAATATATGTATACGTAGAACTGATACACTTATTTTTTAAACATCTTTATTGGACTATAATTGCTTTACAATGGTGTGTTAGTTCACGTTGCTGTACAGCAGAAAGACAACATTGTAAATCAACTTTACTCCAATAAAATTTTTAAAACATAATAAATTAAAACAAAGAAATTTATAGCCTGGAAGCTGAATAATAGTGAGTATAAGTTTCCAGTATATGGAATAAAATATTATAGGAGCTGTGAGCAGTAAGGAAAGAGTTCTTGGTAAAGAAGATACAGCCAATAAGGAAAACAGTATGGAAGTTCCTCAAAAAACTAAAAACAGAACTACCATGTGATACAGAAATTCCATTCCTGTATATGTCCGAAGAAAATGAAAACACTAATGACAGACTTGCATCAAAATGCAATCTCAGGGTGGAGTCAAGATGGCATACTAGGAGGACGTGGAATTTGCATCTCCTCACAACTAGGGCATCTACCAGGCACCAGAGGGGGACCACAGACACCTAAAGGGATAGGAGGAATGACCAGCAACCATTGTTTCAATTTAGTTTTATTTTTTCTAATATAATTTTTATCTTTCTAATACTATTTGTTTCTTATACTTTGATATTGTACTCCTCCTTGTTTTCTTTCATTCTTCCTTTTCTTTTTCTTTTCCATGACATGAAGCTTGTGGGATCTTTGTTCCCAGGCCAGAGGTCAGGCCCAAGCTCCTGTGGTGGGAGCTCCGAGTCCAAACCGCTGCATTAACAGAGAACCTCAGACCCCAGGGAATATCATTTGGAGTGAGGCCTCCGAGAGGTCCTCACCTCAGCACCAAGACCCAGCTCCATCCAACTGCCTGCAAACTTCACTACTGGACATCTCAGGTCAAACAACCAGTAAGACAGGAATACAGCACCAACCAAACAAAAAAAAAAAAATGAAATGACAAAAAAATATGTTACAGGCAAAGGAGTGAGGTAAAAACCTACAAGATCAAATAAAATGAAACAGGCAACCTACCTGAAAAAGAATTCAGAGTAATGATATTAAAGATGATCCAAAATCTCAGAAACAGAAAGGAGAAAATACAAGAAACATTTAACAAGGATCTAGAAGAACTAAAGAGCAAACAAACAGTGATGAACACAATTACTGAAGTTAAAAATACTCTAGAAGGAATCAATAACAGAATAACTGAGGCAGAAGAACAGATAAGTGAGCTGTAAGATAAAATGGTAGAAATAACTGCCAGGGAGCAGAATATAGAAAAAAGAATGAAAACAACTGAAGACAGTCTCAGAGACCTCTGGGACAACATGAAATGCACCAACATTTGAATTATATTGGTCCCAGAAGAAGAAAAGAAAAAGAAAGCATCTGAGAAAATATTTGAAGAGATTATACTCAAGAATTTCCCTAACATGGGAAAGGAAACAGGCAACCAAGTCCAGGAACCACAGAGAGTACCATACATGATAAACCCAAAGAGAAACATTCCGATACATATATTAATCAAATGACCAAAAATTAAATACAAAGAAAAAATATTAAAAGAAGCAAGGGAAAAGCACCAAATAACATACAAAGGAATCCCCATAAGGATAACAGCTGATCTTTCAGCAGAAACTCTGCAAGCTAGAAGGGAGTGGCAGGAAATATTTAAAGGGATGAAAGGAAAAAACTGACAACCAAAATTACTCTACCCAGCAAGGATCTCATTCAGATTCAACAGGGAAATTAAAACCTTTACAGACAAGCAAAAGCTAAGAGAATTCAGCACCACCAAACCAGCTTTACAACAAATGCTAAAGGAACTTCTCTAAGCAAGAAACACAAGAGAAGGAAAAGACCTACAAAAACAAACCCAAAACAATTAAGAAAATGGGAATAGGAACATACATATCAATAATTACCTTATATAAATGGATTAAATGCTCCAAACAAAAGACACAGACTGGCTGAATGTATACAAAAACAAGACCGATACATACTGTCTACAAGAAACCCACTTCAGACCTAGGTACACATACAGACTGAAAGTGAGGGGAGGGAAAAAGATATTCCATGCAAACAGAAACCAAAAGAAAGCTGGAGTAGCAATTCTCATATCAGACAAAATAGACTTTAAAATAAAAATGATCACAAGAGACAAAGAAGGACACTACATAATGCTCAAGGGATCAATCCAAGAAGAAGACATAACAATTGTAAATATTTATGCACCCAACACAGGAGGACCTCAATACATAAGGCAAATGCTAACAGCCATAAAAGGGGAAATTGAGGGCTTCCCTGGTGGCACAGTGGTTGAGAGTCTGACTGCCGATGCAGGGGACACGGGTTCGTGCCCTGGTCCGGGAAGATCCCACATGCCACAGAGAGGCTGGGAGCATGAGCCATGGCCGCTGAGCCTGCGCAGTCCGGAGCCTGTGCTCCGCAACGGGAGAGGCCACGGTGGCGAGAGGCCATGCTATGAGACTAGATATCAATTACAAGAAAAATAACTGTAAAAAAAACAAACACATGGAGGCTAAACAATACACTACTAAATAACGAAGAGATCACTGAGATAATCAAAGAGGAAATCAAAAAATACCTAGAAACAAATGACAATGAAAACACGATGACCCAAACCCTATGGGATGCAGCAAAAGCAGTTCTAAGAGGGAAGTTTATATCAATGCAATCCTACCTCAAGAAACAAGAAACATCTCAAGTAAACAACCTAACCTTACACCTAAAGCAATTAGAGAAAGAAGAACAAAAAAAACCCCAAAGTCAGAACAAAAGAAATGATAAATATCAGATCAGAAATAAATGAAAAGGAAATGATAGCAAAGATCAATAAAACTAAAAGCTGGTTCTTTGAGAAGGTAAATGAAATTGATAAACCATTAGCCACACTCATCTAGAAAAAAAGGGAGAAGACTCAAGTCAACAGAATTAGAAATGAAAAAGAAGTAACAACTGTCACTGCAAAAATACAAAGGATCATGAGAGATTACTAAAAGCAACTCTATGCCAATAAAATGCACAACCTGGAAGAAGTGGACAAATTCTTAGAAAAGCACAACCTTCTGAGACTGAACCAGAAAGAAATAGAAAATATAAGCAGACCACTCACAAGCACTGAAATTGAGAGTGTGATTAAAAATCTTCCAACAAACAAAACCCCAGGACAAGATGGCTTCACAGGCGAAATCTATCAAACATTTAGAGAAGAGCTAACACCTATCATTCTCAAACTCTTGCAAAATACAGCAGACGGAGGAACATGCCCAAACTCATTCTATGCAGCCACCATCAACCTGAAACCAAAACCAGACAAACATGTCACTAAAAAAGAAAACTACAGGCCAATATCTCGGATGAAAATAGATGCAAAAATCCTCAAAAAAACCCCAGCAAACAGAATCCAACAGCACATTAAAAGGATCATACACCATGATCAAGTGGGGTTTATCCCAGGAATGCAAGGGTTCTCCAATATATGGAAATCAATCAATGGGATACACCATAGTAACAAATTGAAAGATAAAAACCATATGATAATCTCAATAGATGCAGAAGAAGCTTTCAACAAAATTCAACACTGATTTAGAATAAAAACTCTCCAGAAAGTACGCATAGAGGGAACCTAGCTCAACATAATAAAGTCCATATATGACAAACCCACAGCCAACATCTTTCTCAATGATAAAAAACTGAAACCATTTCCTCTGAGATCAGGAATAAGACAAGGTTGCCCACTCTCACTACTATTATTCAGCATAGTTTTGGAAGTCCTAGCCACAGCAATCAGAAAAGAAAAAGAATTAAAAGGAACCCAAATCAATAAAGAAGTAAAACTGTCACTGTTTCCAGATGACATGATACTATACATAAAGAATCCTAAAGATGCTACCAGAAAACTACTAGAGCTAATCAATGAATTTGGTAGAGTAGCAGGATACAAAATAAATGCACAAACATCTCTTGCATTCCTATACACTAATGATGAAAAATCTGAAAGAGAAATTAAAGAAATACTTCCATTTACCACTGCAACAAAAAGAATAAAATATCTAGGAATAAACCTACCTAAGGAGACAAAGACCTGTATGCAGAAAACTATAAGACACTGATGAAAGAAATTAAAGATGACACCAACAGATGGAGAGATATACTATGTTCTTGAATTGGAAGAATCAACACTGTGAAAATGACTATACTACCTAAAGCAATCTACAGATTCAATACAATCCCTATCAAGCTACCAGTGGCATTTCTCACAGAACTAGAGCAAACAATTTCACAATTTGTATGGAAACACAAAAGACCCCGAATAGTGAAAGCAATCTTGAGAAAGAAAAACGGAACTAGAGCAATCAGGCTCCTGTACTTCAGACTATACTACAAAGCTACAGTAATCAAGACAGTAAGGTACTGGCACAAAAACAGAAATATAGATCAATGGTACAGGATAGAAAGCCCAGAAATATACCCACACACATGTGGTCAACTTATCTTTGATAAAGGAGGCAAGAATATACAATGGAGAAAAGAGAGCCTATTCAATAAGTGGTGCTGGGAAAACAGGACAGCTACATGTAAAAGAATGAAAGTAGAACACCCCCTAACACCATACACAAAAATAAGCTCAAAATTGATTAAAGACCTAAATGTAAGGCCAGATACTATAAAACTCTTAGAGAAATACATAGGCAGAACACTCTATGACATAAATCACAGCAAGATCCTTTTTGACCCACCTCCTAGAGAAATGGAAATAAAAACAAAAATAAACAAATGGGACCTAATGAAACTTCAAAGCTTTTGCACAGCAAAGGAAACCATAAACAAGACGAAAAGGCAACCCTCAGAACGGGAGAAAATATTTGCTCATGAAGCAACTGACAAACAATTAATCTCCAAAATGTACAAGCAGCTCATGCAACTCAATATCAAAAACACAATAAATAACCCAGTCCAAAAATGGGCAGAAGACCTAAATAGACATTTCTCCAAACAAGATATACAGATTGCCAACAAACACATGAAAAGATGCTCAACATCACTAATCACTAGAGAAATGCAAATCAAAACTACAATGAGGGCTTCCCTGGTGGTGCAGTGGTTGAGAGTCCACCTGCCGATGCTGGGGACATGGGTTCGTGCCCCGGTCCGGGAGGATCCCACATGCCGCAGAGCGGCTGGGCCCATGAGCCATGGCCGCTGAGCCTGCGAGTCCGGAGCCTGTGCTCCGCAATGGGAGAGGCCACAACAGGGAAAGGCCCGCATACTGCAAAAAAACAAAAACAAAACTACAATGACGTATCACCTCACACTGGTCAGAATAGCCATCATCAAAATATCTATAAACAATTAATGCTGGGGAGGGTGTGGCAAAAAGGGAACCCTCCTGCACTGTTGGTGGAGATGTAAATTGATACAGTCACTATGGAGAACAGTATGGAGGTGCCTTAGAAAACTAAAAATAGAACTACCATGTGCCCCAGCAATCCTACCTACTGGGCATATACCCTGAGAAAACTATAATTCAAAAAGAGTCATGTACCACAATGTTCACTGCAGCTCTATTTTCAATAGCCAGGACATGGAAGCATCATAAGCGTCTACTGACAGACGAATGGATAAAGAAGATGTGGCACATATATACAATGTAATATTACTCAGCCATGAAAAAAATGAAATTGAGTTGTTTGTAGTGAAGTGGATGGACCTAGAGTCTGTCATACAGAGTGAAGTAAGTCAGAAAGAGAAAAACAAATACCGTATGCTAACACATATCATGGAATCTAAAAAATAAAATGGTTCTGATGAACCTAAGGGCAACACAGGAATAAAGACACAGACGTAGAGAATGGACTTGAGGACATGGAGAAGGGTAAGGGTAAGGTGGGACGAAGTGAGAGAGTGGCATGGCCATATATACACTACCACATGTAAAATAAGTAGCTAGTGGGAAGCCATCGCACAGGGAGATCAGCTCGGTGCTTTGTGACCACGTAGATGGGTGGGATAGGCAGGGTGGGAGGGAGATGCAAGAGGGAGGGGATATGGGGATATATGTGTACATAGAGCTGATTCACTTTGTTCTACCACAGAAACTAACACAACATTATAAAGCAGTTATACTCCAATAAAGATGTTAAGAAAAAACACTAATGATACATGCACCCTAATGTTCATAGCAGCATTATTAACAATAGCCAAAATATGGAAGCAACCTAAGTATCCATCAAGATGAATGGATAAAGAACATGTGATATATATATACAATGGAATATTACTCAGCCATAAAAATGAATGAAATTTTGCCATTTGCAACAACATGTTTGGACCTGGAGGGTATTATGCTTAGTGAAATAGAGAATGAGAAATACTCTGTGTTATTACTTATATGTGGAATCTAAAGTATGAAACAAATGAATATAACAAAACAGTACATGCTTACAGATATAGAGAACAAACTAGTGGTTACCAGGGGGAAGAGGGAAGGGAAGAGGGGCAAGATAGGGATGGAGGATTAAGAGGTGCAAACTACCATGCATAAAATAAATAAGCTACAAGGATATATCGTACGGCACAAGGAATATAGTCGATATTTTATAACTTTACATGGAGTAATCTATTAAAATATCGAGTCACTATGTTGTACACCTGAAACTAATATAAAAAAATTAAAGCAGATATGTTACATAAAGCTAAAAATAGAAGAGGAAGCCTTCTCATGTATTCTCAGGCCATAAGATCAAATAATACATCTGTCTTAGTCTGCTCAGCCTGCTAAAAAATAAAAAGAAGATGCTTATGCTGAGTCATGTAGGAGGAAGAGTTTAAGATTTTTTTTTTTTTTTTTTTTTTGGACTGCATTGGGTCTTCATTGCTCCAAACAGACTTTCTCTAGTTGCGGTGAACAGGGGCTATTCTTCGTTGCGGTGCGTGGGCTTCTCATTGTGGTGGCTTCTCTTATTGCGGAGCACAGGCTGTAGGTGCGCAGGCTTCGGTAGTTGTGGCACACAGGCTTAGTTGCTCCGTGGCATGTGGGATCTTCCCAGAGCCAGGATCTAACCCATTTCCTCTGCATTGGCAGGCAGATTCTGAGAAAGAGCAGTCAAGGCTGGTCAAGCTGGTAAACTGTCTGTAAAAATGCACGCGACAGGAAAAGTGTTACCATATTCAGAGAATATCGCAGTTGCTCTGTGTGGTTGTAACTTTGAGTCTCTGAGAGTAAATGGTAGGATTTCTGGTTGGAAAGTTAAATTGAAGTCAGCTTGTGAAGGCCTTCATAGTAAAATGAGATCTAGAAATGGCAGCGACAACAAAATGTGGGAGAAAATAGCACGGATAATTACAGTAGGGCTTTGCTGAGGCTCTGATGCAGAAGATCTGCCCCCCAAATCACTTATGTTGCAGAGATGTTGGGAAAACTAGTAAAATAGTCTTGTTCAGGCTTCAGAGGCAGAAGCAGGCCTCTGACTGACTTGTGAGCCTGCCTGGACAGCCTGCCTGCTGGCACACCTAGCAACTGCTGCTAGCTAGTCAAGTGGCGGCGCTTACGATAAGAAAGGGAGAGAGTCTTGGAATTTCTTGAGCCCTGGGGACCTGGCCAGTCCCCCACCCCACCCCACCCCCGCTGGGGTGTAGAAAATCTTGTGACTCACATGGTGAAACCAACATTGTTACAATAGTACCAGAGCTGCAATTTTGCAGGCAAACTGACAGTATCAGTTTGCAGCCTGGAGTTGTAAACAGAAGCCCCCAGAACTCCAATCTCACCCATGGGGTGGATGCACCACCTGGGACCCTTTCCAACTGGGGCTCCAGATTGCTGTTACTTGGGACTTCCCAGCTGCTGTTTGGATCTGGAAGTAGGTGTTGGCCCAATTCAGTGATATATACCCTGTTACGTTTCTCTAATATTCTTATTCCTTTCCTTCTAATGATTGTATATTAAAATTAAGTTAAATCACCTTTCATTAAAAAATTAATTAAAGTTGTTTATTTGTTTGAAAGGAGTGGTTATTTTGCCAGCAAATCCAATGAATCTTAAAACCAAAAGCAAGCTTTCAGTAAAACAAATGATTAGCCTAAGGAACTTCCGATGAGCCTTCTTTTTTCACTGCCCCACCTTGACCCCATACCCACCTCACCAAATTAGAAATGTTACAAAACCTTGCTTAATATGCAAAATACATATACTTCACAAAGGAGTCTGGTACCCAATATGAATTTACTAATGTTTGTTATTAGAAGAGTAATAATAATAATAAAAGTGATAATAACAGCTAGTATTTGGAGCACTTTCTTTGTAACAAGAATGTACTGATGGTATTGTTTGTCCTTACAATAATCCTTTGAGGAGGGTACATTATCACACCAATTTTACAATGAGAATGATTTAAATGATCTTTTCACTGTTGAGAAGCTTGAGAGTTGGGGTAACCAAGACTGCTGACATAAAAGCCCTGCTCTTTTCCTTATCCCACACTTGGCAGCCCCTTGCCTGCAACACAAGGATAACTTTTAAGGCATTCTCTTTCTCAGTCTCTCTCGGTACCCAAGGTAATTGGGCCCTATAAAAACACATAAGTGGAGGTATCCTGCATCTTTGATGTGAAGTATTTAAAAGGCAGGGGTGAAATAAAGGAAGAGGCAAGGAAGCCAATGCATTTGGGATTGTTACTTCTCAAATGCTACCCTGGTGAAAGAACCTCAGCTGTTCTCTAATGATTCAGGGATAAACTCCCTTCTGAGTCAGTGAATTCAGCTGAAAGACAAGAGCAAAGCTAGAAGAGCCATTCTAAACCAATGACTCACTGACCTTTGAAATCTGGCTAGTAGATATCTAATAAAAATAACCCCCTTCAGTTTAAGATATGAGAGATTTACTCCACACCCAAATGAACAGTACAGGGGACTTACAGGAATTTTAGATTGTTTTTTCCAAACACAGAACCTGGGAAGATTTCTTCTCTTTCAAGACAGTAAAGCAATATTAAACAACATAAAGCAAGGAAGTCCCTTAGGGATTCAGGGTATACACATAAAATGATTTAGAGCAAGAAACTGATTTATAGTTAAAAAAAAAAACAACTAAAGATATTTTTAGAAATTATCCACTTTGTGTTTTTAATAAATTAAAAGAAAACAGACTTTTTGAGATGTAAGTCAAGAGATGAGTATAAAATAGAATCAACTAAAATAAAAGCTAAGATTAAAATTTTAAAGGAACTGATCATTATAAAAAAAGAATTAAGGGGAAAATCTTGCATTCTCATTACCAATTCTCTTGCCAAAAACAATTATGAAAGCTGAATAAAAGACCTGAAAAATGTTTGAAAGCATCAGTGAAGGCATCAGAGATCAACCAAGACAATCAGCAGCTGAGGGGCAAAGGTCCCAGAGAAAAGAAGGGCAGGCCAAGGTGAACCCACAGTGATGACTGGTTTTTCCCTCAGAGGTGTTGGTGATTTGGACCATCATTTCTAAACACAAAGTGGTAGACTGGGGCTTGGAGCAGTTCCACCAGGGAGGATAGGTTGGGGAGGATAGACCAAAGAGGCCAAAGCATGACAGGGAGGAAGGAAAAAAAAAGAGGATCGCCCAAAATGAGGCAGTAATTTGCCCTTGAGGCATTTGCCAACTCCTAAGCCTTTCTCATGCAGAGTGAGACTTGAAAATCCAAGCAAAAAAATCCAGCTGAGCTGCCAAAGCCTAAAGCCAAGATTTAGCAGTCATCAGTGCTAGAGAGACAGAAGTGGGAATTCATGACCCACCAAGGGGGTGGGGCAGGGAGGGGGGGGCAGTTATTAAACATCCTTGCTTTTCAGTTAAGATATAACAATGAAGAAAGTTATACTTTTAAATTCCCCCTTAACTTAAAATATCAATAATAAAAATCAAATATGCAAAAAAATAGCTGGGCAAAATAAAATTCAATTCCCTATATGCCAAAACCATGGGTTAGAGCTTATAAAGCTGCTTTTAGTAAAAATAATAACCTTGAAGAAAGAGAATAAATGAATAAAACATTCAATTATAAATTACAACTAGATTAAAAAGAGAAACATAAAAAGAAAGATAACATAAAAAATAGAGAAAGCAATGAATCTACCAAAAAAATGCAACTAACAAATGTATCTGACACGACATTAAAGAATTAGTTCTTTTCACAGTTGAGTATGATGTCAGCTGTGGCCTTGTCATATGGGGCCTTCATTAGGATGAGGTACATTTTTCTAAACCTAACTTGATTCGAGTTTTTATCATGAAAGGTGCTGAATTTTGTCAAATGCTTTTTCTACATCTATTAAGATTGATCATGTGATTTTTATCTTTAATTCTGTTAATGTGGTGTATCATGTTTATTGATTTATGTATTTTGAACCATCCTTGCATCCCAAGGTTGAATCCCACTTGATCATAATGTATGATCTTTTAAATGTGCTGTTGAATTTGGCTTGCTAGTGTTTTGTGTTTTTTTTAACATCTTTATTGGAGTATAATTGCTTTACAATGGTGTGTTAGTTTCTGCTTTATAACAAAGTGAATCAGTTAAACATATACATATGTCCCCATATCTCTTCCTTCTTGCATCTCCCTCCCTCCCACCCTCCCTATCCCACCCCTCTAAGTGGTCACAAATTGCTAGTGTTTTGTAGATAATTTTTGCATCTATGTTTATAGGGATATTGACCTGTAATTTCTTTTCTTTGTAGTATTCTTGTCTGGCTTTGATATGAGGGTAATGCTATTCTCTTAAAATGAGTCTGGAAGTGTTTCCTCTTTTTAAATTTTTTGTAAGAGTTTGAGAAGGACTGGCATTAACTCTTCTTTAAATATCTGGTAATTTCAGCTGCAAAGCCATCTGATCCTGGGCTTTTCTTTGCTGGGAGGTTGTTAATTATTGATACATTCTCTTTACCCATTACTGTCTTGTTCAGATTTTCTATTTCTTCAGGATTTAGTCTTGGTAGGATGTAAGTTTCTAGGAATGTATTCATTTATTCTAGGTAATTCAATTTGTTGGTATATAATTGTTCAGAGTAGTCTCTTATGAATCTTTGTATTTTTGTGGTGTGTTATAAGGCCTCATCTTCCATTTATAATTTTATTTGAGTTCCTCTCTCTTTTTTTCTTGGTAAGTCTAGCTAAAGTTTGGCCAATTTTTGTTTTAAAAATCAAATCCAAGTTGTGTTGATCTTTTCTATTGTCTTTCTGGTGTGTGTTTCATTTGTTTCTGCTCTAATCTTTTATTATCTCCTGCCTTCTGCTAACTCTGGGCTTAGTTTATTCTTTTTCTAGCTCCTTGAGGTGTAATGTTAAGTTACTTATTTGAGAACTTCCTTTTTTCTTAATGTAGGGATTTACTGCTATAAGTTTACCTCTTAGAACTACTTTGGATACATCTGCATCATCCCATAAGCTTTGGTATGCAGTGTTTCATGTGTTCATTTGTTTGTTTGTTTTGCTTTTACCCTAAAATCACGAACAAAACAAGCATGCTCACACTCACCAGTCCTATTTAACATTGTACTGGAAGTCCTAGCTTGAACAGTTAAGCAAGGAAAAGTAATTAAAAGCATCCAAATTGGAAAGGAAGAAGTGAAATTGTCTCTGTCTGCAGATGATATAATCTTACATAGAGAAAAATCTAAAGACCCCATCAAAACACTGTGAGGGGACTTCCCTGGTGGCACAGTGGCTAAAAATCCACCTGTCAATGCAGGGGACATGGGTTCGATCCCTGGTCCAGCAAGATCCCACATGCCACGGAGCAACTAAGCCCATGCACCACAACTACTGACCCTGTGCTTTAGAGCCCGTGAGCCACAACTACGGAGCCCGCGTACCACAACTACTGAAGCCCACGTGCCTAGATTCTGTGCTCTGCAACAAGAGAAGCCACTGCAATGAGAAGCCCGTGCACCACAATGAAGAGTAGCCTCCACTCAATGCAACTAGAGAAAGCCCACACACAGCAATGAAGACCCAACGCAGCCAAAAAAAACCGAAAAAACAAAAAAACACTGTTAGAACTAATAAACTAATTCAATAAAATTGCAGGACACAAAATCAGTATAAAAATTAGTTGCACCTCTAAATGCTAACAAAGAACTGTCTGACAAAGAATTTAATAAAACAATCCCATTTACAATAGTATCAAAAAGAATAAAATACTTAGGAATAAATTTAACCAAGGAGGTGAAAAATTAGTACACTGAAAACTATAAAAGACTGACAAAAGAAATTAAAGAAGACAAAAATAAAGGGAAGGATATCCTAACTTTATGTATTGGAAGAATTAATATTGTTTGGGGACTTGCCTGATGGCACAGTGGTTAAGAACCCTCCTGCCAACGCAGGGGAAAGAGGTTCGAGCCCTGGTCCAGGAAGATCCCACATGCCATGGAGCAACTAAGCCCATGCGCCACAACTACTGAGCCTGCGCTCTAGAGCCTGTGAACCACAACAACTGAGCCCGTATGCCACAACTACTGAAGCCCGCACCCCTAGAGCCCGAGCTCCACAACAATAGAAGTCACCGCAGTGAGAAGCCCACACACCACATTGAAGAGTAGCCCCCACTTGCCACAACTAGAGAAAGCCCATGCCCAGCAACGAAGACACAACACAGCCAAAAATAATAAATAAATAAATAAAAGCTTCTGGTAATCAAAGGAAACCATCAGCAAAATGAAAAGCCAACCTACTAAATGGAAGAAAATATTTGCAAATCAGATATCTGATAAGGGGCTAATATCAAAAATATATACAGAATTCATATAACTTAATAACAAATAATAATGATAATCTGATTTAAAAATGGGCAGAAGAACTGAATAGGCATTCTCCAAAGAAGGCATTCAGGTGGCCAACAATTATATGAAAATGTACTCAACATCACTCTTCATCAGGGAAATGCAAATCAAAACTACAATGAGATACCACCTCACACCTGTTAGAATGGCTATTTAAAAAAAGACAAGAGACAGCAAGCACTGGTCGGGTAGGAGAAAAGGAAACTCTTGTACACTGTCGGTGAGAATGTAAATTGGTACAGCCATTATGAAAAACAGTAGTCATTCCTCAAAAAATAAAGAGAACTTCCATATGATCCAGAAATCCCACTCCTGGGTATATGTCCAAATGAAATAAAACCAGTATATTAAAGAGATATCTGCACTTTTGTGGGAAGCCGTTGTTCTGCCATGCCGCAGATAACGTGGGAAGCTGTTGTTCTGCCATTCGCAGATAACGCTTATCAGGGAGTAGCCCAAAGGCTATGTGCCACACATGCGCCACGACGAGCCAATATGCTAATAAAGGATCAGAATTGCAACCAATAAATTGTGAACAGCACATATCTTGTTGAGTTAACCAGCCAACCACAGGTTGAGTTAACCAGCCAACCACAGGTTGAATTAACCAGCCAACCACAGGTTGCCACAGGTTATAGTGCATTATAAAAAGCCAGTGTGAACAAAGCTCGGGGTCTTCCTTCCATCTGTCTGAAACCAAGCTGTACTCCAATAAAGTGTGATACGAGAAGAATCTAGCGTGTGGTGACTCGTCTTTCTGCTGGTCAGAAGCGGCTCGCCGCACACTTTCATGTTCATTGCAGCATTATTCACAATAGCCAACATATGGAAACAACAAAGGGTCCATAGATGGATATAGGTAAAGAAAATGTAGTATGTATAAACCATACAAAAAAAAAAAAAGAAAATCCTGCTACTTGTGACAACATGGGTGAACCTGGAAGACATTATGCTAAGTGAAATAAGTCAGACATAGAAAGACAATTACTAAATGATCTCACTTATATGCTGCTTCTAAAATAGTTTAAGTCATAGAACCAGAGAGTAGAATGGTGGCTGCCAGGATTGAGAGAGTGGGGGAAAGGGGAGATGCTGATCAAAGGGTAGAAACTTTCATTTACAAGATAAATAAGTTTTGGGGATCTATTCTACAGCATGGTGATTATAGTTAACAATATTGTATTGTATACTTGAAAGTTGCTAATAGATCAAATGTTCTCATCAGGAAAAGGTAGTTATGTGACATGACGGAGGTCTCTGCTCACACTACAATGGTAATAATTTTACAAAATATCCATTACTATTCAACTTTGTAGTGGAGGTTCTAGCCAGTGCAATAAAGCAAGAAAAAGAAGTAAGAGATTCAAAGTTCAGACAGTGAAGAAATAAGACAACAATTATTTGCTTATGATCTGCTTGTAGAATATACGAAATAATCTACAAATTATTAGAATAAAAAATGAGTTTAGCAAGATTGCCAAATACAAGATCAATATGACAAAATCAATTGCATTTCTGTACCAAGAGCAAACAGAAAATGAAATATTTAGAGGTGTCATTTATAATAGTGTCAAAAATATCCAATCCCTAGGAATAAATCCAATAAAATATGTGAAAAATCACTACCATGTCTGACAGAAAATAAAGACCATAAAGGAGATATGGCATTTCTTACATAGAAAAGTCAATCATGTAAAGCTATTAGTCCTCCCCGAACTGGCCTACAGAGTTGATAAACTGCTAATTAAAACCCAATAGGAGGACTACATCAAGGAGGAAACAGATGGTGGAGTACAAGGACGTGCTCTCACTCCCTCTTGTGAGAACACCAGAATCACAACTAGCTGCTGGACAATCATCGACAGGAAGACACTGGAACTCACCAGTAAAGATACCCCACACCCAAAGACAAAGGAGAAGCCACAATGAGACGGTAGGAGGGGTGCAATCGCAGTAAAATCAAATCCCATAACTGGTGGGTGGGTGACTCACAGACTGGAGAACACTTATACCACAGAAGTCCACCCACTGGAGTGAAGGTTCTGAGCTGCACATCAGGGTTCCCAACATGGGGGTCCGGCAATGGGAGGAGGAATTCCTAGAGAACCAGAATGTGAAGCCATGTGGGAACTGATCGCAGGACTTCAACAGGACTGGGGGAAACAGAGATTCCACTCTTGGAGGGCACACCAAAGTAATGTGCACATCAGGTCCCAGGGGAAGGAGCAGTGACCCCAGGGGAGACTGAACCAGACCTACCTGCTAGTGTTGGAGGGTCTCCTGCAGAGGCGGGGGGTGGGGGGCTGTGGCTAACAGTGGGGAAAAGGACAATGCAGGACTTCGACAGGACAGGGGGACACAGAGATTCCACTCTTGGAGGGCACACCAAAGTAGTGTGCACATCAGGTCCCAGGGGAAGGAGCAGTGACCCCAGGGGAGACTGAACCACACCTACCTGCTAGTGTTGGAGGGTCTCCTGCAGAGGCGGGGGGTGGGGGGCTGTGGCTAACAGTGGGGAAAAGGACACTGGCAGAAGTACTCTTTGGTGTGAGTCCTCCCAGAGTCTGTCATTAGCCCCACCCAAGAGCCCAGGCAGGCTCCAGTGTTGGGATGCCTCAGGCCAAACAACCAACCCCACCCATCAACAGTTAAGTAGATTAAAATATTAATGAGCTCTGCCCACCAGAGCAACAGTCAGTTCTACCCACCACCAGTCCCTCCCATCAAGCCTCTTATATAGACTCATCCACAAGAGGGCAGACAGCAGAAGCAAGAACTACAATCCTGCAGCCTGTGGAACAAAACCACATTCACAGAAAGACAGACAAGATGAAAAGGCAGAGGGCTATGTACCAGATAAAGGAACAAGATAAAACCCCAGAAAAACAACTAAATGAAGTGGAGATAAGCAACAGTCCAGAAAAAAAATTCAGAATAATGATAGTGAAGATGATACAGGACCTTGGAAAAAGAATGGAGGTGAAGACAGAGAAGATGGAAGAAATGTTTAACAAAAACCAAGAAGAATTAAAGAACAAACAAACAGAGATGAACAATACAATAACTAAAATGAAAACTGCACTAGAAGGAATCAGTAGCAGAATAACTGAGGCAGAAGAATGAATAAGTGACCTGGAGGACAGAATGGTGGAATTCACTGCTGCAGAACAGAATAAAGAAAAAAGAATGAAAAGAATGAAAAGAAATGAAGACAGCCTAAGAGACCTCTGGGACAACATTAAACACAACAACATTCACGTTATAGGAGTCCCAGAAGGAGAAGAGAAAGGACCAGAGAAAATATCTGAAGAGATTATAGTCAAAAACTTCCCTAACATGGGAAAGGAATTAGCCACCCAAGTCCAGGAAGCACAGAGAGTCCCAGGCAGGATAAACCCAAGTAGAAACACACCGAGACACATAGTAATCAAATTGAAGGCAAAGAAATTAAAATTAAAGACAAAGAAAAATTATTGAAAGCAGCAAGGGAAAAATGACAATATACAAGGGAACTCCCATAAGGTTAACAGCTGATTTCTCTGCAGAAACTCTACATGCCAGAAAGGAGTGGTATGATACACTTAAAGTGATGAAAGGCAAGAACCTACAACCAAGATTACTCTACCCAGCAAGGATCTCATTCAGATTTGATGGAGAAATCAAAAGCTTTACAGACAAGGAAAAGCTAAGAGAATTCAGCACCACCAAACCAGCTCTACAAAAATTGCCAAAGGAACTTCTCTAAGCGGGAAACACAAGAGAAGAAAAGGACCTACAAAAACAAACCCAAAACAATTAGGACAATGGTCATACAACATACATATCAATAATTACCTTAAACGTGAATGGATTAAATGCTCCAACCAAAAGACGAAGGCTTGCTGAATGGATACAAAAACAAGACCCATAGGTATGCTGTCTACAAGACACCACTTCAGACCTAGGGAGACATACAGACAGAAAGTGAGGGCATGGAAAAAGATGTTCCATGCAAATGGAAATCAAAAGAAAGCTGGAGTAGCTATACTCATATCAGATAAAATAGATTTTAAAATAAAGAATGTTACAAGAGACAATGAAGGACACTACATAATGATCAAGGGATCAATCCAAGAAGAAGATATAATAAATAACAATATATATGCATCCAACATGGAAGCACCACAATACATAAGGCAACTGCTAACAGCTAAAAAAGAGGAAATCGACAGTAACACAATAATAGTGGGGGACTTTAACACCTCACCTACACCAATGGACAGATCATCCAAAATGAAAATAAATAAGGAAACAGAAACTTTAAATGACACAATAGACCAGATAGATTTAATTGATATTTATAGGACATTCCATCCAAAAACAGGAGAGTACACTTTCTTCTGAAGTGCACACAGAACATTCTCCAGGATACATCACATCTTGGGTCACAAATCAAGCTTTGGTAAATTTTAGAAAATTGAAATCACACCCAGCATCTTTTCCAACACAATGATATGAAATTAGAAATAAGTTACAGGGAAAAATACATAAAACCATAAATACATGGAGGCTAAGCAATACATTACAAAATAACCAAGAGATCACTGAGGAAATCAGAAAATACCTAGAGACAAATGGCAATGAAAACATGATGATCCAAAACCTAAGGGATATGGAAAAGCAGTTCTAAGAGGGAAGTTTATAGCAATGCAATCCTACGTCAAGAAACAAGAAAACTCTCAAATGAACCATATAACCTTACACCTAAAGGAACTAGAGAAAGGAGAACAAACACAACCCAAACATAGTAGAAGGAAAGAAATCATAAGTATCAGCAGAAATAAATGAAATAGAAACAAAGAAAGCAATAGCAAAGATCAATAAAACTAAAAGCTGGTTCTTTGACAAGATAAAAAAAAATAGATAAACTTTTAGCCAGACTCATCAAGAAAACGAGGGAGAGGACTCAAATCAATAAAATTAGAAATGAAAAAGGAGAAGTTACAGTGGACACCAAAGAAATACAAAGCATCCTAAGGGACTACTACAAGCAACTCCATGCCAATAAAATGGACAACCTGGAAGAAATGGACAAATTCTTAGAAAGGTATAAGCTTCCAAGACTGAACCAGGAAGAAATAGAAAATATGAACAGACCAATCACAAGTAATGAAATTGAAACTGTGATTAAAAATCTTCCAACAAACAAAAGTCCAGGACCAAATGGCTTCACAGGTGAACTCTATCAAACATTTAGAGAAGAGCTAACACCCATCCTTCTCAAACTCTTCTTAAAAACTGCAGAGGAAGGAACACTCCAAAACTCATTCTATGAGGCCACCATCACCCTGATACCAAAACCAGACAAAGATACTACAAAAAAAGAAAATTACAGACCAATATCACTCATGAATATACATGCAAAAATCCCCAACAAAATACTAGCAAACAGAATCCAACACATTACAAGGATCATACACCATGATCAAGTGGGATTTATCCCAGTTATGTAAGAATTCTTCAATATACACAAATCGTCAATGTGATACACCATATTAATAAGTTGAAGAATAAAAACCATATGATCATCACAATAGATGCAGGAAAAGCTTTTGAGAAAATTAAATACCCATTTATGATAAAAACTCTCAAGAAAGTGGGCATAGAGAGAACCTACCTCAACATAATAAAGGCCATATACAACAAACCCACAGCAAACATCATTCTCAATGTTGAAAAACTGAAAGCATTTCCTCTAAGATCAGGAATGAGACAAGGATGTCCAATCTCACCACTATTATTCAACATAGTTTGGGGAGTCCTAGCCAAGGCAATCAGAGGAGAAAAAGTAATAAAAGTTATACAAATTGGAAATGAAGAAATAAAACTGTCACTGTTTGCAGATGACATGATACTATACATAGAGAATCCTAAAAATGCCACCAGAAAACTACTAGAGATAATCAAGAAATTTGGCAAAGTTGAAGGATACAAACTCAATGCACAGAAATCTCTTGCATTCCTATACACTAATGATGAAAAGTCTGAAAGAGAAGTTATTAAAACACTCCCATTTACCATTGCAACAAAAAGAATAAAATACCCAGAAGTAAACCTACCTAGGGAGACAAAAGACCTGTATGCAGAAAACTATAAGACACTGCGGAAAGAAATTAAACATGATACCAACAGATGGAGAGATATACCATGTTCTTAGATTGGAAGAATCAATATTGTGAAAATGACTATACTACCCAGAGCAATCTACAGATTCAATGCAATCCCTATCAAATTACCAATGGCATTTTTTATGGAAATAGAACAAACCATCTTAAAATTTGTGTGGAGACACAAAAGACCCCGAATAGCCAAAGCAGTCTTGAGGGAAAAAAACGGAGCTGGAGGAATCAGACTCCCTTACTTCAGACTATACTACAAAGCTACAGTAATCAAGACAATATGGTACTGGCACCAAAACAGAAACACAGATCAGTGGAATAAGATAGAAAGCCCAGAGATAAATCCACACACCTATAGTCAACTAATCTATGACAAAAGAGGCAAAGATATACAATGGAGAAAAGACAGTCTATGCAATAAGTGGTGATGGGAAAACTGGACAGCTACATGTAAAAGAATGAAATTAGAACACTCCCTAACATCATACACAAAAATTAACTCAAAATAGATTAAAGACCTAAATGGAAGGCCAGACACTATAAAGCTCTTAGAGGAAAACATAGGAAGAACACTCTTTGACATAAATCACAGCAAGATCTTTTTGGACCCACCTCCTAGAGTAATGGAAATAAAAACAAAAATAAACAAATGGGACCTAATGAAACTTCAAAGCTTTTGCACAGCAAAGGAAACCATAAACAAGATAATGGGCTTCATCAGAAAATCTACAAACAACAAATGCTGGATAGGGTGTGGAGAAAAGGGAACGCTCTTGCACTGTGGGTGGGAATGTAAATTGATATAGCCATTATGGAGGACAGTATGGAAGTTCCTTAAAAAAACTAAAAATAGAATTACCATATGATCCAGGAATCCCACTACTGGGCATATACCCAGAGAAAACCATAATTCAAAAAGACACATGCACCCCAATGTTCATTGCAGCACTATTTACAATAGCCAAGTCATGGAAGCAACCTAAATGCCCATCAACAGACCAATGGATAAAGAAGTTGTGGTACATATATACAATGGAATATTACTCAGCTAGAAAACGGAATGAAATTGGGTCATTTGTTGAGACGTGGATGGATCTAGAGACTGTTATACAGAGTGAAGTAAATCAGAAAGAGAAAAACAAATACTGTGTATTAACGTATGTATGTCAAACCTAGAAGAATGGTACAGATGAGCTGGTTTGCAGGACAGAAGTTGAGACACAGATGTAGAGAACAGACATATGGACACCAAGGGGGAAAAACCACGGTGGGGTGGGGATGGTGGTGTGCTGAATTGGGCAATTGGGATTGACATGTATACACTGATGTGTATAAAATTGATGATTAATAAGAACCTGCAGTATAAAAAAACAAACAAAAACAACCAATACTAAACTTTCTTTGGGTTATATGTATGAAATATATTAATATAAATATTTCAGACATTACATGAAATTTCTAAAAATCTTATATGTTCTGGTATAACGTTGTAAGTCATAATTCTAGTTATTACTTTAAAATGTATATCTCAAAAATAACTAAATTTCTTTGTTGATTGCATTATTATGAACTTTCATCAAATCTCTAACCGTGGTCATTTTTAAGTCTTTTGTCATTTACAGACAGTTCTGGGTGTACTCTGATGCTTTTGCAATAATGTTCCTGTAAGAGGGTTTCATCTTCAAGGAATTCATGGAAAAGACTGTGACAAGTACAGGTTTCTGGTAACTGACTATACTGCTGAACTGAATGAATAAGCATTTTCAGAACTCAAATGGAAAACTGATGAATTCATAAAAGTGCTAACAAAAGATCAAGATGAAAAAAAATTAATTACATGGGACTGAGTGAACTGATGAGGATGATTATAATTTTTGTGACTTTCTGCTTGAATTAAAAAAAAATCCCACAAAGACTCAGAGGCAAAGAATATAAAAATCAATTTTCACTGCAAAGTAAAGGAGCTGTTACAGTGGAGGATTACTGGACTGAATGTCAATATTATGACATAGTATGAGTGTGTTTTGTGTTTGGTAACTGCAATCATTGTTGCTTTTGTTGTGGTCATCCATTTACAATGCCTGGTGTCAGTTTATTTATCTCTTGTAAAAAATAAGATACATTGTGTGTGTGTGTGTGTTTGTGTGTGAAAAACTTAATTAGTTAATTAACGAACCCAATAGGAGTGTGTGTGTGTGTGTGTGTGTTTGTGTGGTTTAACAAGTTAATTCTAAAATTTACATGGAAATAAAAAAAGCTAACAATAACCAAGATGCTCTCAAAAAACAAAGTAGAACTTAATAAATATTAATATATCTATACAATTAAGATCATATGGGGCTTCCCTGGTGGCGCAGTGGTTGAGAGTCTGCCTGCCAATGCAGGGGACATGGGTTCATGCCCTGGTCCAGGAAGATCCCACATGTCGTGGAGCAGCTAGGCCCGTGAGCCATGGCCGTTGGGCCTGCATGTCTGGAGCCTGTGCCCCACGATGGGAGAGGCCACAACAGTGAGAGGCCCATGTACTGCAAAAAAAAAAAAAAAAAAGATCATATGGAATCAACACAAAGATATGCAAATAGACAAGAAGAAAGAGTTCAAAGACAGATCCAAGTGTGTATATACACCTAATTTATGACAAAAGTGGTACTACAGAGCAATGGAGAAAGCAATCTTTTCAACAAAACCATTCTGGCCAATTAGATATGGGAAAAAATATTGAGCCTAACCCTTATCTCATACCATACAAACACACAAAATCAATTCCAGCTGGATTGTACATTTAAACATAAAAGACAAAGCAATAAGCCTCCTAGAGTTGCTTTGTTGGACACGGTAGTTCCCAGCCACAAAGAGCTAAATTAATTAAAATTAAATAAAATTTAAAATTCAGTTCCTCAGTCTTACTAGCCACATTTCAAGTGCTCAATAGCACCTGAAAATAGTATGTGACAGCCCAGATACAGAATATTTCCAACATTTTTGAAAGTTCTATTGGATAGTGTTGCTCTAGAATATAATAAGGTATATCATTATGACCTCAGCATTGGAAAGATGATTAAAACAGAGCACACACAACAACAACAACACCACCTAACCATAAAGGAAAAAACTGATCAACTAGATAACATTAAACCTAAAACGTTCTATTCATTAAGATACACCACAAAGAGAATTGAAAAAGCAAGCTGCAGATGGGAGCAGATATTTGCAATACATCAGCAAAAGGCTTATATCCAAAATATGCAATGAACTCATACAAACCAGGACACAGACAACCCAACAGTAATGGGAAAGAAATTCAAAGGTATGTCACAAAGAGGATATCCAAATAGCCTACTTTTCTTTTTTTTAATTTAATTTAATTTTATTTTTTATACAGCAGGTTCATATTAGTTACCTATTTTATACATATTAGTGTATACATGTGAATCCCAATCTCCTAATACATCTAACCATCACCACCACCACCCCACTTTCCCCCTTTGGTGTCCATATGTTTTTTCTCTACATCTGTGTCTGTATTTCTGCCTTGCAAACTGGTTCATCTGTACCATTTTTCTACATTCCTCATATATGCGTTAATATACAATATTTTTCTCTTTCTGACTTACTTCACTCTGTATGACAGTCTCTAGGTCCACCCACGTCTCTACAAATGACCCAACTTCTTTCCTTTTTATGGCCGAGTAATATTCCATTGTCTATATGTACCACATCTTCTTTATCCATTAGTCTGTCGATGGGCATTTAGGCTGCTTCCATGACGTGGCTATTGTAAATAATGCTGCAATGAAAGTTGGGGTGCATGTGTTTTTGAATTATGGTTTTCTTAGGGTATATGTTGAGTAGTGGGATTGCTGGGTCATATGGTAGTTCTATTTTTAGTTTTTAAGGAATGTCCATACTGTTCTCCATAGTTACTGTATCAATTTACATTCCTACCAAAAGTACAAGAGGGTTCGCTTTTCTCCACACCCTCTCCAGCATTTATTGTTTGTAGATTTTCTGGTAATGCCCACTGTAACTGGTGTGAGGTGATACCTCATTGTAGTTTTGATTTGCATTTCTCTAATAATTAGTGATGTTGAGCAGCATTTCATGGGTTTGTTGGCCATCTGTATGTCTTCTTTGGAGAAATGTCTATTTAGGTCTTCTGACAATTTTTTGATTGGGTTTTTTGTTTTTTTAATATTGAGCTGCATGGGCTGTTTGTATATTTTGGAGATTAATCCTTTGTTCATTAATTCATTGGCAAATATTTTCTCCCATTCTGAGGCCTGTCTTTTATTCTCGTTTATAGTTTCCTTTGCTCTGCAAAAGATTTTAAGTTTCATTAGGTCCCATTTGTTTTTGTTTTTATTTACATTTCTCTAGGAGGTGGGTCAAAAAGGATCTTGCAGTGATTTATGTAATAGAGTGTTCTGCCTATGTTTTCCTCTAAGAGTTCTATAGTGTCTGGCCTTACACTTAGGTCTTTAATCCATTTTGAGTTTATTTTTGTGTATGGTGTTAGGGAGTGTTCTAATTTCATTCTTTTACATGTAGCTGTCCAGTTTTCCCAGCACCACTTATTGAATAGACTGTCTTTTCTCTATTGTATATCCTTGCCACCTTTTTCATAGATTAGTTGACCACAGGTGTGTGGGTTTATCTCTGGGTTTTCCATCCTGTTCCATTGATCTATATTTCTGTTTTTGTGCCAGTACCATATTGTCTTGATTACTGTAGCTTTGTAGTATAGTCTGAAGTCAGGGAGTGTGAGTCCTCCAGCTCAGTTTTTTTTCCTTAAGAATGCTTTGGCTATTCAGGATCTTTTGTGTCTCCACACAAATTTTAAGATTTTTTGTTCTATTTCTGTAAAAAATGCCACAGGGATTGCATTAAATCTTTGGATTGCTTTGGGTAGTATACTCATTTTCACAATCTTCCAATCCAAGAACACAGTATATTTC
Source organism: Neophocaena asiaeorientalis asiaeorientalis (assembly GCF_003031525.2). Lineage (NCBI taxonomy): Eukaryota > Metazoa > Chordata > Mammalia > Artiodactyla > Phocoenidae > Neophocaena > Neophocaena asiaeorientalis. The sequence goes on from NW_020174703.1 coordinate 6,300,208, forward strand.
TCCATCTGTTTGTATCATCTTTGATTTCTTTCCGCAGTGTCTTATAGTTTTCTGTATATAGGTCTTTTGTCTCCTTAGAAAGGTTTATTCCTAGGTATTTTATTCTTTTTATTGCAATGGTGAATGGGATTGTATCCTTAATTTCTCTTTCTGATCTTTTGTTGTTAGTGTATAGGAATGCAAGAGACTTCTGTGCGTTAATTTTGTATCCTGCAATTTTACCATATTCATTGATTAGCTCTAGTAATTTTCTGGCAGCATCTTTAGGATTATCTATATATAGTATCATGTCATCTGCAAACACTGACAGTATTACTTCTTCTTTTCCAATTTGTATTCCTTTTATTTCTTTTTCTTCCCTGATTGCTGTGACTAGAACTTCCAAAACTACATCGAATAATAGTGGTGAGAGTGGACAACCTTGTCTTGTTCCTGATCTTAGAGGAAATGCTTTCAGTTTTTCACCACTGAGAATGATGTTTGCTGTGAGTTTGCCATATATGGCCTTTATTAGGTTGAAAGTGGGCATAGGTTCCCTCTATGCCCACCATCTGGAGGGTTTTTATCATAAGCGGGTGTTGAATTTTGTCAAAAGCTTTTTCTGCATCTACTGAGATAATCATATGGTTTTTATTCTTCAATTTGTTAATATGGTGTATCACATTGACTGATTTCCATATATTGAAGAATTCTTGCATCCCTGGGATAAATCCCACTTTATCATGGTGTATAACCCTTGTAATGTGTTGTTGGTTTCTGTTTGCTAGTGTTTTATCGAGGATTTTTGCATCTATATTCATCAGTGATATTGGTCTGTAATTTTCTTTTTTTGTAGTATCTTTGTCTGGTTTTGGTATCAGGGTGATGGTGGCCTTGTAGAATGAGTTTGGGAGTGTTCCTTACTCTGAAAATTTTTGGAAGAGTTTGAGAAGGATGGGTGTTAGCTCTTCTCTAAATGTTTGATAGAATTCACCTGTGAAGCCATCTGGTCCTGGACTTCTGTTTGTTGGCAGATTTTTAATCACAGTTTCAATTTCATTACTTGTGATTGTCTGTTCATATGTTCTATTTCTTCCTGCTTCAGTCTTGGAGGCTTATACCTTTCTAAGAATTTGTCCATTTCTTCCAGGTTGTCCATTTTATTGGCATAGAGTTGCTTGTAGTAGTCCCTTAGGATGCTTTGTATTTCTTTGGTGTCCACTGTAACTTCTCCTTTTTCGTTTCTAATTTTATTGATTTGAGTCCTCTCCCTCATTTTCTTGACGAGTCTGGCTAAAGGTTTATCTATTTTGTTTATCTTGTCAAAGAACCAGCTTTTAGTTTTATTGATCTTTGCTATTGCTTTCTTTGTTTCTATTTCATTTATTTCTGCTGATACTTATGATTTCTTTCCTTCTACCAAGTTTGGGTTGTGTTTTTTTCTTCTTTCTCTAGGTGTAAGGTTAGATGGTTCATTTGAGAGTTTTCTTGTTTCTTGAGGTAGGATTGCATTGCTATAAACTTCCCTCTTAGAACTGCTTTTCCATATCCCTTAGGTTTTGGATCATCATGTTTTCATTGCCATTTGTCTCTAGGTATTTTTTGATTCCCTCAGTGATCTCTTGATTATTTTGTAATGTATTGTTTAGCCTCCATGTGTTTGTGGTTTTACGTATTTTTCCCTGTAACTTATTTCTAATCTCATATGATTGTGTTGGAAAAGATGCTTGATATGATTTCAATTTTCTAAAATTTACTGAGACTTGAGTTGTGACCCAAGATGTGATGTATCCCGGAGAACATTCTGTGTGCACTTGAGAAGAAAGTGTAATCCCCTGTTTTTGGATGGAATGTCCTATAAATATCAGTTAAATCTATCTTGTCTAATGGGTCATTTAAAGTTTCTGTTTCCTTTTTGATTTTCTGTCTGGATTATGTCCATTGTCGTCAGTGAGGTGTTAAAGTCCCCCACTATTATTGTGTTACTGTCAATTGCCTCTTTTATAGCTGTTAGCATTTGCCTTATGTATTGAGGTGCTCCAATATTGGGTGCATATATATTTATAATTGTTATATCTTTTTCTTGAATGGATCCCTTGATCATTATGTAATATCCTTCCTTGTTCCTTGTAACATTCTTTATTTTAAAGTCTATTTATCTGATATGAGTATTGCTACTCCAGCTTTCTTTGGATTTCCATTTGCATGGAAAATCTTTTTCCATTCCCTCACTTTCAGACTGTATGTGTCCCTAGGTCTGAAGTGGGTCTGTTGTAGACAGCATATATACAGGTCTTGCTTTTTTATCCATTCAGCAAGACTGTGTCTCTTGGTTGGAGCAATTAATCCATTTACATTTAAGGTAATTATCAATATGTATGTTCCTATTACCATTTTCTTAATGGTTTTGGGTTTGTTATTGTAGGTCCTTTTCTTCTCTTGTGTTTTCCACTTAGAGAAGTTCCTTTAGCATTTGCTGTAGAGCTGGTTTGGTGGTGCTGAATTATCTTAGCCCTTGCTTGTCTGTAAACATTTTGATTTCTCCATTGAATCTGAAACAGATCCTTGCTGGGTAGAGTAATCTTGGTTGTAAGTTCTTCCCTTTCATCACTTTAAGTATACCATGCCACTCGCTTCTGGCTTGTAGAGTTTCTGCTGAGAAATCAGCTGTTAACCTTATGGGAGTTCCTTTGTATGTTATTTGTCGTTTTCCCTTGTTGCTTTCAATAATTTTTCTTTATCTCTAATTTTTGTCAATTTGATTAGTATTTGTCTTGGTGTATTTCTCCTTGGCTTTATCCTGCCTAGGACTCTCTGCGCTTCCTGTACTTGGGTGGCTATTTCCTTTCCCATTTTAGGGAAATTTTCAACTGTAATCTCTTCAAACGTTTTCTTGGGTCCTTTCTCTCTCTCCTCCCTCTGGGACCCCTATAATGTGAATGTTGTTGCATTTAGTGTTGTCCCAGAGGTTTCTTAGGCTGTCTTTATTTCTTTTCATTCTTTTTCTTTATTCTGTTCTGCAGCAGTGAATTCCACCATTCTGTCTTCCAGGTTACTTGTCAGTTTTCTTCCTCAGTCATTCTGCTATTGATTCCTTCTAGTGTAGTCTTCATTTCAGTTATTGTATTGTTCATCTCCGTTTGTTTGTTCTTTAATTCTTCTAGGTGTTTGTTCTTTTATTCTTCTAGTTCTTTGTTAAACATTTCTTGCATCTTCTCAATCTTTGCCTCCATTCTTTTACCGAGGTCCTGGATCATCTTCACTATCATTATTCTGAATTCTTTTTCTGGAAGGTTGCCTATCTCCACTTCATTTAATTGTTTTTCTGGGGTTTTATCCTGTTCCTTCATCTGGTACATAGTCCTCTGCCTTTTCATTTTTGTCTACCTTTCTGTGAATCTGGTTTTCGTTCCACAGGCTGCAGGACTGTAGTTCTTCTTGCTTCTGCTGTCTGCCCTCTAGCCTACTTTTCAGTAGCTGAGAAAATGGAAATTAAAACAATAATGAGGGACTTCCCTGGTGGCACGGTGGTTAGGAATCCACCTGCCAAGGCAGGGCACACCAGTTTGATCCCTGGTCTGGGAAGATTCCACATGCCATAGAGCAACTAAGCCTGTGCACCACAACTAATGAGCGTGCACTCTAGAGCCTATGTGCCACAACTACTGAAGCCCGTGCTCCCAGAGCCCATGCTCCACAACAAGAGAAGCCACCACAAGGAGAAGCCCACGCACCACAACTAAGAGTAGCCCCCACTCGCCACAACTAGAGAAAGACCGCACAGAGCAATGAAGACCCAACGTAGCCAAAAATAAAATGTTAAAAAAAAAAAGACAACCATAATGAGCTCCCACTACACGTCCAAACAGGATGGTTAAAAGTAAAGAGGCTGATAATACAAGGAATTGGTGTGAAAAAGGAAAAATGGGAAGGGAATATTCATATACTGCTGGTGAAATTTTCAGTAGCTGAGAAAATGGAAATTAAAACAATAATGAGGGGCTTCCCTAGTGGCGCAGTGGTTGAGAGTCCGCCTGCCGATGCAGCGGACATGGGTTCATGCCCCAGTCTGGGAGGATCCCACATGCCACGGAGCGGCTGGGTCCGTGAGAATAATCACGTTAGAAAAAAAAATTGACTGTCCCAAATAAAGCTATACAAATACCCATCCATATCCTATAATCAGCAATTCCACTCCTAGTGGAACCCAACAGAAATGCATACACATGTATGAGAATATTCACAGTAGCAACATTTTTCATAGCTGTCAAAATTAGAAACCCAAATGATCAATCAGTAGTAGAATGGATTAATTATGCAATATTCATAAAACAGAATATTACATAGAACTGAAAATGAGTAAAATAAAACCATATGGAATCATTTTGAAAATAATATCAAGGAGAAAAAGAAGTATACACAAAAGGATATATACAGTATGGGGTTTTTTCACAAAACATTCTTTAAAAAGCAGGCAAAACCAGAGGGTTAGAAGTCAGGAGAGTGGTTTCTTTTGGGGGGAGGAGGCAGTATTTGAGGGGAGAGGAAAGGGGCTCTGAGATGTCAGTAACCTACTTTTTGACCTTCATGTTTATGTGGGTATTTTCTTTGTGTTATAAATATATTACATGTGTTTTGTGCAATTTTATGTATGTATATTAAACTATATAATTATATAGTTAAAATGTTTGTTTCATTCTTTAAAATAAACTTATAAGGACTAATTTTTTATGGAAATGTTCTTCTGAAATAGTACAAGTTAGTGGCTCAAGCTTTTAAAAATAAAGTAAGGAGCCCCAAGAAACACAAGGCTTATTCTAGTTGAAGTGAACATGGAATAGAGGTTAGCTCTAGTTGCTTAGTGTGTCTCTCTGTTATGCACCACTCCCACCTCCAAACCTTGGGGCACATCTAAGAGGCTTGATCTCCTTGGAATGCAGTTTAAAAAGCACTGATACATAATTCATTCTTTTCACCAATATTTGAGATCTTACTATTGGGGACATATAAGATAGAGCAATAAACAAGGCAAAGTCCTTGCCCTCGTGGAGTTTATATTCTACCATGACACTGAAATATGAAAAATCAATAGCTTAGCATATTTTCTTAAGAGGAAGTTTAGTTGATAGAGAATTAGAGCTTTGAACTGAAAGAATTAAAGGTAATTCATTCCCATAGAAGGAATTTGGACATGACATTACCCTGATCTTATGCTCTTCAGAGTCTCTATAAGCCAAATCTTTTGTAAGTATTCATTTATTTTATAATATCTGAGGGCCAGTCATATGCTCTACACTGTATAGAGCCACTGAGCCTTGGGAATACACAACAGTGAATAACACAGGGATGTTCCCTGCACTCAGAAAACATACAGTCTAGAGGGCGAGATAGACATTAAACAAAGTACACAATCTGTAATTAAATTTAAGGAAAGAAGTAGAGTTAAGACACTATACTGCTTCTTACCACCTGATGACTGTATTTCATCTGTTATTGTTTAACTTGACTCCGTAAAGCACCTGGATAAAGTCAATGAATTCTAGTATTTTTCAGTCTATCAAACAGTTTTACAGCACTTAAAATCCTGATGGCTTGGAGACACCCAGGACCAGGTAAGTCAGACTGGGGTGGGACCCAAGCATCAGTGCTTCTTAAAGCTCCCCATGTGGTTTCAATGTGCAGTCAAGGTTGAGAATCTCTGATTTGGGCACAAGTTTACTCTATATGTTTTAAATTTCTTTCATATTAAGCTATAAACTTATTTTCCCTCATATTTAATATTTCATGGCCTTCTAATTCATATGCCTGCTTAGTCGCAGAAAATATTTATATTTCATTACCAAGTGCAAAATTTCAGAATGGGCACATATCCTGAGCTAAGTAGCTGGACTGTAAAACTGGCCATTTCAGATAATCTCAGGAAAACAGGAAGCAAATTGTTTATTTAATATTTATTTCAGCTATTATTTAACTCCATGCTTCAAACTTCAACGTAATTCATGTGAAGCTAAACAAGAGTCACATGTTTCTGATGCCCTTTTTGCTCTGGAGGAGCGTAGCATCAGTGAAATAACTACCACATACCCCTAGGATGATAGTTTATAAAAGCAAAGAATTGGGCTATATAAAATATTAGACCAATCCTCTACAAACCTCTTCATGTTGCAAGATTTGTCTAATATGTGTATGGACAAAGGACAAATGTTAGTGTTCAGAAGACCACACCAAATATTGTGGAAAGAATGTAAAAAGTCTTATTATTACCAGGTGGGCAAAGGAACAAACAGAAACAGAAACTAGGGGCTTTCCAAATGTTTCCTCAGCTATTTTCCGCTTTGATTATAAAGCTGTCTTTGGCTGTGATGTTTGGAGATCAGCCGGCTGGTCTCCAAAGCCAAGGGCAAGCCAATGCACTGGGTTCCAACTATGATGCCATAGAGATTTCTCTCTTTCTCTCTCTCTTTCTGTCCGTCTGTCTGTCTCTCTCGGTGGGGGGTAGGGGATAAGACAAAGTCCTGCCATTTTGTAAGCAAATTTCTAAGTTTGTTTTGTTTTAGGACTCTCCCTACAGCAGCAATTGTTGCAATGATGAACTCAGCTACATTTTGAACTCACGAGTAAATCCTTCAAAAAGGTTCCCTTATCCCAAGTTAATCACTCAAAAATAAAATCGCAAGAACAAGTCTGCAGTAGAAAAGAGTTCTCTGCAAAGCAAAAAATATAGGAAGGGATTCCATAGGACCCCATGAAAAAATAAGTCTATTTTCTAATTAGGGAATGATTTCACAGCATTCAAAAAGAAATAAACCAAAAATACATCATTCTTTAAACTATTTTGGCTACTTATTTCCAAGAGTCAAGAAACTACAGAACCATGAAAATTGATTCAACAAATCCTGCAGCAACTACGGCTTGCCAGGCTTCATGTTAGGATCAAAGGTTAGAAGAGCATACAGGAGAAGCAAGAGCCGAAGCCTCATAAGTAAAAGAAGACAGAAATGGCTTGATGAGGAAAGAGTAGTCAAGCAATCTTATATGGTCAGATTCTTTGTTTTTTGCCCTGCTCAGAGCTCATGAGTTTTCACGCAGAACAGTGTTGTCCCCTCCCCATCCCAGGGTGGTACTTGGCCTTAAAAAGTTCTGTAGTTAAAAAGCTCAATTTAATTTCCAGCTTTTTAAATGCCATCAAGTTCTCTTCTTCAGGGACTCAAAGGGAGAAGGTTTTGTGATTCCCTCATGTATTATATAGTCAGTTGCAAAGAATGGAAACCAAATCTACCTGACTTAAGCTGCAAAGAAAAAATGATGCTAAAGTATATGGGTATTTCACAATTCCTGGGGAGACTGGAAAAATCAGACTCAGAACAGGTAGGAACAAAAGAAAGCTCTGCAGGTATGATCACACCCAGAGTCCAGCACAGACCAGCTGGGAGGACATGTAGCCCCTACCCTGCCTCCCCACCCCCAGAACTGGAGTCGCTCCCTGGACACTCCTGCTGCTGCCCTCAGAGAGCACCTCCCTATCTAGGCCTCCAACTTGGCTCCAGGAACTCCAAGTTGAACAGCCCAGACCACTGTATCTGATCTACCTAGTCCCATAAGCAATTTCTGAGAATTTTCTGTTTCTATGATGTTACAAAATTTTCCACTTCCCTAGTGGGAGGTGGACGCTGCTTCCCAGCAGAACCTCTGCAGCAAGGAATTTTCAAAATATAGGAAAGAGGTAAAATGCTGGAGAGCTTTAAATAGAAAAAGGTGACAAACAGGCACTCTTCCACAAATGTCTCATGTAATTCTTTCAGGAAATGTGTCCAGTGTATTCTCTTTTCCAAAACTCTAAGGGAAACTGGATTTTGATGGCCATTGATAAGTAAATAGCATGTCTACTTTCATATGTAAGTCCCAACTTCTGTTACCCAAACACCACTCTCTGAAGTCCTCTACCAGTGCTATAACGATTAAATATTTTTCTGAGTGATCTTGCCCGTACAGTCTTACCCACTAAGACCTGACCTCCACTTCATGTGCAACTTCGTGCACTGCAGTCGCTCTTCAGTATCCACGAGGGATTGGTTCCAGGACGCCTGCATATACCAAAATCCGAGGATGCTCATGTCCCTTACATAAAATGGTGTGGTACAGTTGGCTCTCCCTAGCTGCGAGTTCCGGAAAAGCAAAATCCGCTGGAAAATCAATCCGCAGTCGGTTGAATCCGCGAATGTGGAATCGCAGATATTGAGGGTTGACTGTATTTTGAAATCTAGCTCATAATTCATAGCCTTCTTGCTCAGGTAGAAAGTTTACTAGGTTTCACTGCTGTGTAAGATAGCATTATCTTCATCGTTCCTTCCTTTGCTGGCCCACGACCCATGTCAAGTGTACTTTGAGTCCTCCTTCCCTAGTCAGACCTCTGACCAGTTTCTCCTTCTGTGAGTACTAGTCCTGAGCTGCTACAATGTTACCTGTAAGTAGATTTGTCAGACAGAGAAAGGTCACCTAAAACAAAGTCTACCACTTTATAAAGAAAGCAGAAACAAGTTGAAGTATGTCTGAGTCCTCACTTGGTCTCCCATGCCACCTGCATTCCTCCTGTATCCAGTACGCTTTTTTTTTCCCCCTCTTGCTTAATATCCTCCAAAAAGAATCTGAAACTCAATCACTAACTAGTCATTTAGAATGACTGATATTTAAAGAAATTTGTCAAGGCTCAAACCTTTGCATCATGCACCAACCCAGGGCCACCCTTGAGCTCTGTCCAGATGTTTCAGGGATTCACTGAAAATCATCTTCCATCTAAGAGTGAAGGCTTAAAACTAACCAAGAATCCCTGATATTTCTTTTACTATATTCTTTTACTATACTATACAGCTTCTACAACTTACTTCTAATAGAGAGTCCAATACAAGAGTTAAACACTAATGCTAGATATTTTGAAAAAAATCTATCATTCTATTTTTGGATGCAGAAATTCTGATTTATTTTTTCCCTGTTATAATTTTATCACATACTTTCCCCAAAGAGTTAAAATTCCTATGATTAAGAGTTATATATCAAGTTTCCTTTAACCAAAATCCTAGAACAAAAGTCACTGTGCTTTCTGGCTAATTTCATCAGTTAGATCTGTGATGGCTGACAACCTGATCCCTGACTTGATACAACAGTTTATTTAAAAGTACAAGTTCATACTCAAGGTAGTACCTATTCTGACAATGATATTAAAGTATCCTATCGAAAGGAACCCCATTACTCCCATTAGCATCAATGAGGCAAAAATCTAGAGCCATTTATCAGCATCATTCTACTAAATTAAAATTTAAAACTAGATCTCTGTGGTAGAAAAACATAACCAAGTTATTTAGATAGCATGCATTGATATCTTATTCAATTAAAAAACTGTACAGGGCAACGAAGTGGTGACTATAATTTATTGACTAGACCTTTTTTACAACTGGAAGAAACCTAGGTATCATTTACTCCAGAAGTTTCAACTTGACAGGTGGTTTTGCAGTAGTGATTTCTTTGGTCTGCGATGTTTGATTTGGTTTATTACCAATATTAAATGACAATACACTTCATATGAAAGATACAGACTTTTACCTCTTCTTAAAGATTTAGACTATCCAGTGCAATTTCTCACATTTACATGGGGCAAGTGTCTTCCAAAATGTAAAATTTACTCACTTAAATTACCTGCATGGTTTTAAATTTTTTTAAATAAATTTATTTATTTTTGGCTGAGCTGGGTCTTTGTTGCTGCGCACAGGCTTCTCTAGTTGCGGCGAGTGGGGGCTATTCTTCGTTGCGTTGCACGGGCTTCTCATTGCAGTGGCTTCTCTTGTCGTGGAACACAAGCTCTAGGCACACGGGTTTCAGTAGTTGTGGCTCGTGGGCTCTAGAGCACAGGCTCAGTAGTTGTGGCACACGGGCTTAGTTGCTCTATGGCATGTGGGATCGTCCCAGACCAGGGCTCGAACCCATGTCCCCTGCATTGGCAGGCGGATTCTTAACAACTGCGCCAACATGGAAGTCCCATGGTTTTAATTTTGAGTTTAACTGACAGTGACAGACTCTCCACTATCACTCCTCCATCGTGGTACAGATAACTATTCTAAACAAAGTGTTAAAAACCAACCAACAAACTACTACCAAAAGGAATCATTGTTCTTAGTTTCATTAGGGCCTGAAATCTAGTTGATAAAACAGAGTACTGCTTCTCAATCTTACTGGGACATAATACTTTACTTCTAAAGCTAAAGACAAGAATCTTTTTTTATTTAACATTGCAGGATTAGAAAGTAAGAACTAAGCAGTGCAGGAGACAGTACTAATAATGTTCATTGCAGCACTATTTACAATAGCCAGAACATGGAAACAACCTAATTGTCCAATGACAAATGAATGAATAAGGAAGATGTGGTATATACATACAATGGAATATCACTCAGCCATAAAAAGGAACAAAATTGGGTCATTTGTAGAGAGTGCATGGACCTAGAGTTTGTCATATGGAGTGAAGTAAGCCAAAAAGAGAAAAACAAATAACATAATATTAACGCATATATGTGGAATCTAGAATAATGGAACAGATGAACCTATTTGCAGGGCAGGAATAGAGGTGTAGACATAGAGAACGGACATGTGGACACAGTGGGGAAGGAGAGGGTGGGATGAATTGGGAGATTACGTTTGACGTAAATACATTACCATGTGTAAAATAGATAGCTAGTGGGAACCTGCTATATAGCACAGGGAGCTCAGCTCGGTGCTCTGTGATGACCTAGATGGGTGGGATGAAGCGGGGGTGGGAGGGAGGTCCAAGAGGGGTGGGATATAGGTATACATATAGCTGATTCACTTCATTGTACAGCAGAAACACAACATTGTAAAACAATTATATTCCAATAAAAAAAATCAAATTGGATATAACCCTTAAATTGTCATTTGAAAGACAGAAAAAAGTAATCTTTAAAGTGGCATGTGTGTATTGTATGTTGTATCACAGCAAAAGATGTAGATATATAGACATATAGATGTCATATTTTCTTTATCCATTCATTCATCAAAGGACACTTAGGTTGTTAGAATGTCATGGCTACTGTGAATAATGCTACAATGAACATGGGGGTGCAGATATCTCTTTGAGATACTGATTTTGTTTCCTTCAGATATATACACAGAAATGAGATTTCTGGATAATATGGCAATTCTGTTTTAAATTTTTTAAAGAACCACCATAATGTTTTCCATAGTGGCTGCACCAATATAAATTCCCACCAACAGTGTACAAAGGTCCCTTTTTCTCCACATCTTTGCCTGCCTTTGTTATCTTTTATTATTATTATTATTATAGCCATCCTAACAGGTGTGAAGTGATACCTCATTGTGGTTTTGATTTTCATTTCCCTGATGATTAGTGATATTGAACACCTTTTCATGTACCTGTTGTCCATTCATATCTTCCTTGGAAAAATGTCTTTTCAAGTCCTTTGACCATTTTTTAATTGGATTTTTTTTGTAATTGAGTTGTATGAGTTCCTTACATATTTAATCCCTTATGAAATATCTGATTTGCAAATATTTTCTCCCATTCCATAGGCTGTCTCTTCACTACTGATTGTTTCTTTTGCTGTGCAGAAGCTTCTTAGTTTGATGTAGCCTTGCTTGTTTATTTTGCTTTTGTTGCCTGTGCTTTTGGTGCCATATCTGAAATATTATTGCCAAAACCAATGTCAAGAAGATTTTACCCTATGTTTTCTTCTAGGAGTTATATGGTTTCAGATCTTACATTTAAGTCTTTAATTCATTTTGAGTTGGTTTTGGTGTATGGTCTGAGGTAGTGGTCCAGTTTTCCTGATGCTATTTATTGAAGACACTATCTTTTCCCCATCGTATATTCTTGGCACCCTTGTCAAAGATTAATTGATCATATATGCATGGATTTTTTTTCTGGGCTCTCTGTTCCTTTCCACTGGTCTATGTGTCTGTTTTATGCCAGTACCATATATTTTTTTGATTACTATAGCTTTGTAATAGAGCTTTAAATCAGGAAGCATGATGCCTCCAGCTTTGTTCTTCTTTATCAAGATTACTTTGGCTATTAGGGATCTTCTGTGGTTCCACGTGAATTTTAAGGTTGCTTTTTCTATTTCTGTGAGAAATGCCTTTGAAGTTTTGATAGAGATTGCATTGAATCTGAAGATTGCTTTAGGTAGTAGGTACATTTTGACAATAATAAAACTTCCAGTTCATGACAATGAGATATCTTTCCACTTATTTGTGTCTTCTTCAATTTCTTTCATCAATGTTTTATAGTTTTCAGGGTACAGATCTTTCACCTTCTTGGTTAAATTTATTCCTATGTGTTTTATTCTTTTTGATGCTAATGTAAATGGGATTGTTTTCTTAATTTCTCTTTCAGATGGTTCATATACTGTATGATTTCACTCATATGTGGAATGTAAAAAACAAACTATTAAAAATAAATTAATAAATAAATAAACAAAAGAAACACACAGATACAAAGAACAGAGTAATAGGGCTCAACTGTATGGTGATGGATGGAAACTAAATTTTTGGTGGTGAGCATATTGGAGGGTGTACAGAAGTAGAAATATAATGTTGAATACGTGAAACTTAGATAATGTTATAAATTGACATTGCCTCAATAAAATAAGTTCTAAAAATTAAAAAGGAATAAATGGTAACTGTGAGGTGATAAATTTGTTAACTTGATTGTGGTAGTCATTTCACAATGTATATGTATTTCAAATTGTCACACTGTACAGTTTAAATATACACAATTTTATTTATCAATTATATCTTAATAAAATGGGGGGCAATAATTAGTCTGAAAAAGAGCACAGGGTGCTAGGAGCTAACTCTTTGCATTATCCTAAATAAGCTTGTGGTTATAGTTGCATTTGTTAGTTACTTCATTGTAAGAAAGCCAAAACTATAGAGAAAATAATCAAGTTGTGTGGCATTTTACATAAGAAATTCCTTAATTTTCCCACTTACTCAGGCGACAAACCTATTTTAAATTCCTTAATAACTTTGTCTGATATGTCAAATTCATAAGCTCCAGGAATTTCCAGAAAGCAGGATATTAGAGCTCAAAATCATCTAAGAAAAATACTCCCCTAGAATGTTTATCTAACAGCAAGTAACTTGTATAAAAGTTTACAAAACCTTAAATAACCCCTTTTTTAGAAACTTTTAGATTCTCTGAAATTAGTTATTTGTTTTACCTTCATAGAGATATATATCTAACAGTACCACTATATAAATAACGAACATATTTGTGTGGAAGCATATTTCCCGCACAAAGTAAAAACGTCTATATTAAAAAAGGGTTTTTAGGCTTAAACAAAACATAGATTCGCCTTAACAGTACTTCCTCAATTAAAAAAAAAATCTGTTCCTGGAATAATCTAAACCAAAATCTTTTATGTGACCACAGACAGTCAAGATAGATTAAAAACAAACATTTAAAAACAAAACCTATGAAAGTAAATAACATCTAAGGTCGATGCAGCAGCCACCTTTGGAAATATAAAGTCTGTTTCCCCACAAAATGTAATCTTTATGAGGAAGTATAGTCTATACAAGCTTAGATTCTTCCAGGAGCTTTCTGATTAGTCATCTATCATCCATCTCTTCAAATCAGTAGCCTGAAGGTAATCAACCATAAAATGTAATCAGCCTGAAAAGCTGCTTAAGGTAGGTTCTAAAGTAGTCAAATTTCCTGGGTGAGTTTCACCAAATCTATAATCCTGTGACTGATTTCTCAGGACAAAAGCCTGGAACAAAAGCTTCAAGAGCTGTAGTACAATGAGAAGAATAAAGTCATAGGTGCATATTGAAAAAAACAACTCTTAAAGAAGTATGCCATCAGCACAGTTTATTAAGACATGGCCAAGGAGATAGGATTCCAGGTAACAACCAGAACTTAATAATTTATATACAAATCTGCAAGTAATATGTTCTGTGTAATTGTTGCACCAGAGTTAAATACCATTCTTTGGCCCCAAGGAGTTTCAATATCATAAGGTAAAAGAGCATCAGTTCTGAGTGGTCTACATTCCTCAGAAGCACTGGTCAGGTTCAAAAACTCCTGGGCATTAGGGAAGGTACCCTTGTGCTGGGTACCTTGCCTTCAACATGGCAAAAACTCCATAGGAGACCCATGTCCCAAGAAGTCAAGAATTTCTTGTACTGATGAGTATACATAACACAAACTGAATGTCTTTTTTTTTAATGAGGTATTCAGGCAGTGATTGACATCACTGAGGCAGTAACCTGAGAAGATGACAGTCTCAACTTTACATCTATCCTATCACCAGACCACCTGATGCTCACTGAAGTGACTGCAGTTCTTCCTTTCCTTGTGGTCATAAGACCATTGTCTAAAAATGGCACCACAGGACTCTTGAAAACCAAGAAGAATTTACTCATAACAAAAGTTGTCAATGGAACATACCCTGCATGGATAGATTAATGAGGGAAAGCTATTGACAGTTTTTATAGTTGGCTTTCTCATGGTATAAACGCCTAGAACACTAATGCCTACAGGTAAACCTGTTATTTTCCAGGAAATTTTGGCCATTTATCTCTATGACTTCTGAAAACTACCCTGATGCCCATACCAGGTGAGGAACTCAATTTATACTCTCATCAAGCCCTCTACATCTCTCATTTCCAGCACTGCCATCTGTAATCACATCAATCAACAAAGGTAATAACTTCATCAATACTTATCTTCCACCTTTTATTGTAAGCCTCTATGAGAGCAGGACCCGGCACATAGTTTTTTAATTCTAATTATTAACCGATAAATATATATACATATGAATAAATGAATCTTCATGGAGAAAGTAAAAGCACATTAAGATTTCATTGATGGGTCTCACTGGAACTGTATTATAAAGTCTACTTATACTTTTTAACTACTTTGTCAATGGGCCTTAGAATTATTCATCATAAAAGGCATAATTATCAATTATTGATATGTCAAGATAGCATTAGCTTTTGTTTTACACTCCTGGGTAATTATATACATTATTATAATAACTGTAGCTCCTTGTATCTACCATGGATCTTGTCATGTGTTGTTAACACATGCAGAATAATGAACCCTCCCAAAGCTATCCTCATTGTAATCCCCAAAACCCGTGAATATGTCACTTTATATGGCAAAAGAGACTTTGCAGATGTAATTAAGTCAAGGATCTTTAGATGAAAACTTACCTTGGATTTTCTGGGTGAGCCCAATGTAATCACAAGTGTCTTTATAAGAGGAAAGCAGGAGTGTCTGAGTCAGAGAAAGAGATATGATGATAGAAGCAGAGGTCAGAGTGATGTAGCCATGAGCCAAAGAATGCAGACAACCTCTAGAATCTGGGAAGGGAAGAGAAATTAATCAACCCCCTCTGAGCCTCCAGAAGGGAACACAACCTTGCAGACTCCTTTCAAACTCTGACCTATAGAACTATAAAATATTTGTGTTTTACAATTCTGAACTCAATTTATAAGGCCTGCATTACCCTGATACCAAAACTAGTGAAGACACTACAAAAAAAGAAAATTGCAGGCCAATATCCCTTATGAACATAGATGTAAAAAACCTCAATAAATATTAGCAAACCAAATTCAACAATACATTAAAAGGATCACACCCCATGATCCAGTGTGATTTATTCCAGGGATGCAAGGATGATTCAATATCCATAAATCAATGTCATATACCACATTAACAAAATGAAGGATAAAAATTATATGATCATCTCAAGATAAGGTGCAGAAAAAGCATTTGACAAAATTCAACATGCATTTGTGGTAAAAACTCTCAACAAAATAGGTACAGAGGAAACATACTTCAACATGATAAAGGCCGTATATGACAAAACTACAGCCAACATCATACTCAGTGGTGAAAGCTTTCAGCTTTTCTAAGATCAGGAACAAAACAAGAATGCCTACTCTCACCACTTTTATTCAACATATTATTTGAAGTCCAGCCAAAGCAATTAGGCAAGAAAAAAGATAATAAAAGCCATGGAAATCAGAAAGGAAGAAGTAAAAATGTCATTTATGCAGACAACATGATCTTATATACAGAAAACTCTAAAGGCTCTACAAAAAAGAAACCTGTTAGAACTAATAAATGAATTTGGTAAAGTTGCAGGAAACAAAATCAATATACAAAAATCTGTGTCATTTCTATATACTAATAACAAACGACCAGAAAGAGAAATTAAGAAAACAACCTGATTTACAATAGCGTCAAAAAGAATAAATTACTTAGGACTAAATCTAGCCAAGGAGGTGAAAGATCTGTACCCTGAAAACTGTGAAACACTAATGAAAGAAACTGAAGATACAAATAAATGGAAAGATATTCCATGCTTACGCAGTAGAAGAATTAATATTTTTTAAATGTCCATACTACCCAAAGCAATCTACAGATTCAGTGCAATCCCTATCAACATTCCAATGGCATTTTTCACAGAAATAGAAAAAAGCCTAAAATTTGTATGGAACTGAAAAAGAACCCTAACAGCCAAAGCAATCTTGAGAAAGAAGAACAAAGCTGGAGGCCTCAAATTTCCTGATTACAAAGTTATAGTAATCAAAGCAGTATGGTACTGGCATAAAAACAGACAAATAGATCAACTGAAAGGAATAGAGAGCCCCAAAATAAACCCACACAAATATAGTCAATTAATCTTTAACAAAGAAATCATGAATATACAATGGGGAAGGGTTTCCTCAAAAATGATGTTGGGAAAACTGGACAGCCATATGCAAAAGAGTGAAATTGGACCATTATCTTATACCATACACAAAATTAACTCAAAATGGATTAAAGAATTGATCTTAAGACCTAAAACCATAAACTTCTAGAAGAAAACATAGGCAATAAGCTCCTTGACATTAATCCTGGTGATGATTTTTTGGATTTGACATGAAAAGCACAGGCAACAAAAGCAGAAGTAAAGTGGGACTATATCAAACTGAAAAGCTTTGGCAGGGAATTCTCATTCACTATTGGTTGGAATGTAAATTGGTACAGCCACTGTGGAAAACAGTATGGAGGTTTCTCAAAAAACTAAAAATAGAACTACCATATGACCTAGCAATTTCACTCCCAGGTTTATATCCAAAACAAAACAAAACAAATGCAAAAACACTAATTTGAAAGGATACATGCACCCCAATGTTCATAGCAGCATTATTTATAATTGCCAAGACATGGAAGCAACCTAAGTAACCATCAACAGATGACTGGGTAAAGAAGATCTGGTATATATACATATATACAATGGAATACTACTCAGTCATTAAAAAAATAAAATCTTGCCATTTGCAGCAACATGGATGGACCTGGAGGGCATTAGGCTAAGTGAAATAAATCAGACAAAGAAAAATACTGTATGATATCACTTATATGTGGAATCTGAAAAATACAACAAACTAGTGAATATAATAAAAACAGAAGCAGACTCACAGATATAGAGAACAAACTAGTGGTTACCAGTGAGGAGAGGCAAGGGGGAGGGACAATATAGGGGTAGGGAACTAAGAGCTACAAACTATTAGGTATAAAATAAGCTACAAAGATATATTGTACAACACATGGACTATAGCAAATATTTTATAATAACTATACATGGAGTATAGTCTTTAAAAATTGTTAATCACTATATTTTACACCTGTAACCTATATAATATTGTATACCAACTATACTTCAATTTAAAAACAGAAAGTTTTAACAATTTTGCTTCCATTAAAAAAAAGAAACTAAGTTCCAAAGAACGGAAGCAACTCATTCAAAATTACAGAGCCCAGACTAAGATAAATGCAAGATCGGAGCCTCCTGATTTCCAGATTAGTTTTCTTTCCAGTACATCATGTGCCTGCCTATAATTTAGTAACCAAAGGGAAGCAGACTGAACTCCTTATGTCTTGTGAAAGCCAGAGCAAGCTCATATTCATACTTGACATAGTTGCCGTTTTCTTTGTTTGTTTTATGTAAAAGCCCTGGAAATCCAACCCAAAAATAAACTCTGTGTTGCTAAACCTAAAACTAATAAATAAAAATCAAAAAACTTCTGCACAGTAAAGGAAACCATAAACAAAATGAAAAGGCAACCTATGGAATAGGAAAAAGTATTTGCAAATCATATATTTAATAAGGGTTTAATACACAAAATACATAAAGAACTCACACAACTTGACATCCAAAAAAATCTGATTAAAAATAGACAGAAGAACTGAATAGATATTTTCCCAAAGAAGTCATACATATGGCCAACAAGTACATGAAAATGTGCTGAACATCACTCATTATCAGGGAAATGCAAATCAAAACCACAATGGAATATTACTTCACATCTATTAGAATGGTGATTATCAAAGAAACAACAAGTGTTGGTAAGGATGTGGAGAAAAGGGAATCCTTGTGCACTGTTGGAATATAAATTGGTACAGCCACTATGGAGAACAATATGGAAGTTTCTCAAACAATTAAAAATAAAACTACTATATGATTCAGAAATCCCACTTCTGGGTATTTATCCAAAGGAAATAAAAACACTAACTCGAAAAGATATACACACCCCCATGTTCATTGCAACATTATTTACAATAGCCAAGAAAAGGAAACAACCTAGTGTCTATCAAAGAATGAATGGAAAAGAAAATGCCTATATATGTATAAGCACACATGTGTGTATATATATATATATATATATATAGGCACACATGTATATATAAATGCATATATTTGTATAACACACACATACACAACAGAATATTATTCAGCCATTAAAAAAGAATGAAATCCTGCCATTTGCAATAACATGGATAGACCTTGAGGGCCTTACGTTAAGTGAAATAAGTCAGAGACAGAGAAGAACAAATACCATATGATCTCTCTTTTAAGTGGAATCTAAAAAAAAAAAAATACTGGGAATTCCTTGGCAGTCCAGTGGTTAGTACTCTGTGCTCTCACTGCCAAGGGCCTGGGTTCGATCCCTGCTCGACATGTTGTGGGGCATGGCCAAAATTAAAATCAAAAAAGTAAAAAAAAAAAAAAATACTGAACTCATAGATACAGAGAACAGATTAGTGGCTGCCAGAGACAGTGGGTGAGAGCATGTGAAATGTATGAAGGAGGGTCAAAAAACACATACTTTGAGGGGGGACCTTGAAGATGGCGGAAGAGTAAGACGCGACACATACTTTGACTTACAAAAATAATTAAGTTCTGGGGTGTAATGTACAACATGGTGACTGTAGTTAGCAGTTGTATATTTGAAAGTTGCTAAGAGAGTAGATCTTAAAAAGCTCTCATCACACTGAAAAAATTTTGGAACTATATGTGGTTATGGATGGTAACCAGACATGGTGATCATTTTGCAACATATGCATATATTGAATCATATGTTGTACACCCAAAACTAATATAATGTTTTATGTCAGCTATAATTCAATTAATTACTGTTGCTTTAAGTAACAGATTTTGTGGTAATTTGTTTCAGCAACAATAGAAAACTAAGACAGCTATGCACTGGGGATATATTAAAAAAGTGACTGACTGTGAAAAATGGTAATGAGAGAAATGGAGCACACCTAGCAAAACCGAGATGGAGATGCTAATGTAGGACACTAATAGAATGCAGAGCAACTTGTTATAGTGAAACATCTAAGGTCTTCCGGAGAATCCATGAGAAATTGAAAAGAAAGATCTCTTTGCTTACTATCAACTTGTCCACATCTTGCCCAAGAAAACAATTTGTTGTTTCTGAAAGATCTATATTTTTTCTTCTTTGCCACTTTCTCATATAAATCCCATCTTTCCCTTTAATAGATTAAATCAATTTACTCTTGGTTCCCTTATCAACAGAGTGCTAATAATTAATCATATGCTGAGTTATACTTCAAAAGTCTTTGATAAGTTTCACACAGATTTAAAACAAAAGCTATAGTTTGAAATACTTGTGAAGAAAAGCCTAAAAAAGGATTGGTTAAATGACATTCATCTAACAAAAGTTAGAATAAGTAAGTTAAAGCAAAAAGAAAAAAAAAGAAGAAGTCAATATACAATAGTCTGAGTTCTTGGTTTCAAGCTGAAACTAATCTTGGCTAACTGAAAAGCAATCATATTAGTGATATAAAATGCTAACTATTGGATAGATTAACCAGATATTCGGTAAGCACTAAATATATGCCCACAAAAGTTAAAAGATTTCTCAACTAATTAGCAGCACACTACATTCTATCAACAAAATGCATAATTCTTTATTCTGTAAGGGCATTCGATTTATGGACACAATAATTTTTAAAGATAAAACTTAGTATGTTGTGTTGCCATGGAAATTCATAACAGCATCATCACCTAAGCCAACCTCTTCAATACTGATGTCTTAATTCTACTTGAGTTTTTATAGAAGTATATGAATGAAACACGTTTTGCTCATATTGAGTTTTTACCTCAACAAAGACAGGTTCCTCTCCTCTTTTCTATTCTTCAACAGAGACTAAGGCACACAGAGGTTAAATAGCTTGCTCAAGTCATACAACTTGTTGATAACAAAGTCAAGCCTCCTGACTCCTGATCTAGGACACTCTACATACCACCATGGCCCTAAACTATGCAAACTAGACCACTGTGAAGAATGCCACACACCATCATGCCACGCTCAGTAAGAATTCAGGTGCTTGCGGGTTTAGGTTGAAGTTTCTCACAGATTAGTCCTGACCAGGGATCCTGTATTTAACACTGTGACTGATTCTCTATGCTTTGGAAGAGGAGGTAAAAGAGAGCCCCAATTTCCACAAAGAACAAACACGTATTTTCTCTGTGAAGTTATACACATGTAAAATATAGACACTTGTCAAGAGTCTGTTTGATTTCCCTCATGTGCAAAAACAATTCATCACTGAAACCAGGTGAGAAGGGGGTATGATCTCTATATATGAGAGCCAAGAGAACTTTTTTTAAATGAAACTCTCCCCCAGTTCACACCAGCCATCTATGCAGTTAACATCTCTTCTCACTTTCTGTATTTACACGATCCCTTTCTCTACTTCCTACCGAAAAATGTCTAATTTATTTCCAGGCTGTTTATTTTAAATTAGATGAATTTAAACAAAGGTTAATCAGTCTCAGTTGTTTAAAAGTGGGTCACAGATTTGTTTCCCCTTAAATTAAAATGCCTCACGACCGTTGATGTGAGAATACAAAAAGGACACCAGCTTTCTTCCTTTGCCTTTTTTTTTTTTTTTTTTTTTGGGGGGACGCGGGCCTCTCTCTCACTGTTGTGGCCTCTCCCGTTGCGGAGCACAGGCTCCAGACGCGCAGGCTCAGCGGCCATGGCTCACGGGCCCAGCTGCTCCGCGGCACGTGGGATCTTCCCGGACCGGGGCACGAACCTGTGTCCCCCGCATCGGCAGGCAGACTCTCAACCACTGCGCCACCAGGGAAGCCCCCTTCCTTTGCCTTTGAAAATAAAGAAGACACTAGGAATTTTTTGACTAATTTATAGAAAAATTATTACGCCTAAGATTATACATATTAAGAATCCTTCTCACATGCCATAATTTTTCCTTAAATCATTTTATAGCCTTAGAAATCCAGGTAAAATGCTGCCAAGAATAGGTATAGCATCTTCATGGGCTCAGGCTGTGTTGTGACACGCAAGGAGAAGCTGGAGGCTGCTAGAGCCAATGGCATGAGCCCACCTGGGGGTTAACCATTTACAGGTTAATGAAGGGCTTCATGAGAGGTTTTGCTTTAATTTTTAATATCAACCTAGTATATTTTCTTCAGTTAAGTAATCACACACCATAGGATCACCTATGTCACCCTTAACCTAGAATAATACTCCTGCTATACTATTGGGATCTTATACTATTTCCAAAATGTTAAGATACTTGCTAAATTTGAAGTAACTTAGTGCTTCAATTTTTTTTTTAATATTTATTTATTTATTTTTGGCTGTGTTGGGTCTTCGTTTCTGTGCGAGGGCTTTCTCTAGTTGCAGCAAGCGGGGACCACTCTTCATCGTGGTGCGTGGGCCGCTCACTATCATGGCCTCTCTTATTGCAGAGCACAGGCTCCAGACGCGCAGGCTCAGCAGTTGTGGCTCACGGGCCTAGTTGTTCCGCGGCATGTGGGATCTTCCCAGACCAGGGCTCGAACCCATGTCCCCTGCATTAGCAGGCAGATTCTCAACCACTGCGCCACCAGGGAAGCCCAGTGCTTCAAGTTTCTAGTTCAATTCTACTAATTCAAGAATGAGATAAATGGAGTCCACTTAACTTTTTTTTTTTATCCCACAAGAACACAACAAAGAAACCTTGGAGATCTGATTTCATAGATTTTTGTTAAGCTGTGATGTTTTATGTACTGCAAGTGGTTAGGAAGAAATTTAATATTTTTCCTATGGTCACAGAAGGCTAATATAAGAACCATGTGTCTACACACATATCAGCACGCTCTCAGAGTGCACCCACACACTTGAAGATAATGAGGATCTTCTCTCACAAGACACATCCTCCATTCTAACATTTTGGTCCCTATTCTGTGTCTGCACCACATACTGTGCTAAGCACTGAAGAGGGAATAAGGATATAGAGGATCTATTCTTCTGGGACCCATTTAGGCTAGATAGCTAAACCAACAGCCATAATATAATGTAATTAATAGAATATGTAGTGGGAAGAGGGATTAGTCCTTGGAAGAAGACATGAAGAAGAGAAGTGGGGGAGAGAACAGTGTGGGATGGGGGATGTTTACAAGCTTTTGTATGAGGCAGTAGAGATTCAAGATGTATAAAGCACATTACAGGATATCTAACTGGAGGAATAGTAAGATTACAGGGCAAAATAGCAAAGGGTGTAACCATATTTGGGAGAGGGTACAAGGGATGAGAAGAATACAGTTACATATGTACAAATACACACAATTTTTTCCATTTTTCTAAGTGGAAAAAACTCATAAAAATAGCGTGGGGCTTCCCTGGTGGTGCAGTGGTTGAGAGTCTGCCTGCCGATGCAGGGGACATGGGTTCGTGCCCCGGTCTAGGAAGATCCCACATGCCGCGGAGCGGCTGGGCCCGTGAGCCATGGCCGCTGAGCCTGTGCGTCTGGAGCCTGTGCTCTGCAACAGGAGAGGCCACAACAGTGAGAGGCCCGCATACTGCAAAAAAAAAAGATAATAGTGTTTTCAAAATCATCTACTTCCCTTGTATAACAACGGGAACACTTGTTTCTCTTGCAACAGTGTAAAAATTAAGTTTTAGGGAGACCTACCTTTGGTCCGAGAAATGGATTGCCTTCACCCCAACGCTACCAACTAGTTTAGACACACTATACATGTACTAAATTGTACTCATAGTCAGATTGAGAATTAAAGTCCCTGGACTATAATAGCATAACAGCCAAGCAACACCTAGCTTGAGGGGTGAGAAGGACACAGAACCATAAGAACTTGTCTCCAAGACATCCATGAAGGAGATGAGGTTAGAAAAGACAGAGTTTCAAGCACTATTGCTTGCCTCCTAATAATCAAGTGGGGAACTAAACTCATCTGGGTTTGAGAGTAGAGTGGGTACCAGCACTAAACTTCCCTTTCTAGCTCACTCTTCCAATAGAAAATTCATCTTTTTTTACTTAAGATTCTTTAACATATCATAATAATCATCAATTAATTATTTTTTAGTTTTTATCTAAAAGTTACTTTTAAGTGATGCTTACCATCATCATTACTAAAGTTCTTTCCCATAATGTATTTGTAATCCTAATGTGCTGATCAAATGCTATGCAGTAGAAATGTGCTGGCTTGGACGACATATAGCTGAAACACAGGAGCTGTAAAAGAAATTGGTGTAGTATCTTTTTGAGGTTCAGTAAACCAAGGGATCAATCATGGTAGGATACATTTTATGGGAGGAAAATATATATTGTTGAGGAGGTAAAACCATATATAGTTGAGGAGGTAAACTATATATAGTTGAGGAGGTAAAACATGAAAATTAAAGTAAGAC
Organism: Neophocaena asiaeorientalis asiaeorientalis; assembly: GCF_003031525.2. Lineage (NCBI taxonomy): Eukaryota > Metazoa > Chordata > Mammalia > Artiodactyla > Phocoenidae > Neophocaena > Neophocaena asiaeorientalis. The sequence goes on from NW_020174703.1 coordinate 6,324,238, forward strand.
AGTATTGAAAATTAAAGTAAGAAACGACTGAACCATTAGCAAGAAGGAAAACATTCATGGAGTAATTAATAGTTAAAGAACAGAAAGGAAGCCATATTATTTTCCTGTGAGTTTCATGTCCATTCTGCAGGGTTGCAATAAAGAGCTGAGTACATACACACTGTGCCATATACTTTCACTCACATGCAGCCTGGCACAAAGTATTAATAGATGACCAATAAGTGTATGTTGAACCTGGATGCAAGCAGCAGAGAGCAGTAGAAAAGCAGGAGTAGGAAGACGAACATTGTGTTGTTATTTAAGTACTAACTACATTGGAGGAGCTATAAATAACTGAAACGATCTATTGTGGCAACTAGAATAAATTCTCTTTGTTTTTATGACACATACACCTTTCTGTGTCAGTTCTCACTTTAAAATGCTCAAGTTTTCCAAGTTACTCAGATATGAATTTATCTGGAAACTTAATAATATATGACCAAATAGAGCAAAACTTTGTTTAAAAAAATCCAATTGAACCAAACTTTTTAAAAGTAAAAGAAATGTAGGAAAAAATACTCATATAAACTAGAAAAGTGAAAGGCATATTTTCACTTTAGAAATTTTTCCTTGTTAAAACAGATGTTAAAGCTAATTTAAATAAAAAGGATTGAATCTTAAGGAGAAAAAACTTTTAAAAAATAAAAGTCAATATAATGTAGCAAGACAATCCCATAAGCAATATTTGAAAATCAGTCTTACCAGTGCTAATATCCAAAGTCAAGGGACCTTGGGACAAAATTGGCTCTACTACTAGTTAGCTGTGTCACCATGACTCTATCACTTAAGCAAGCTAGACCTCAGTTTCAACATATATAGAGTAGTGCATAGAAGGTCTAATTATAATGTTTCAAGATCATTTAGAAAAAAACAGTTCAACTTAATACATTTAAGTTGAACCTTAACAGTTCAACTTAAAACATTTATAAATGTTTTATGTGTCCTTCATGGCTTATATTTAGCAGAGTCATTAAGACACAAAAGAAATAATGCAAACTTTTGAACTAGAATAGACTTCAGACTAGTTTCTTTTTTTTCTTTTTTTTTCTTTTTTTTAGATAGAGTTTATTCATTTTTTAAATTTTTATTTATTTATTCATTTTTGGCTGCATTGGATCTTCATTGCTGCACCCAGGCTTTCTCTAGTTGTAGCAAGCAGGGGCTACTCTTTGTTGTGGTGCGTGGGCTTCTCACTGCAGTGGCTTCTCTTGTTGCAGAGCATGGGTTCTAGGCACACGGGCTTCATTAGTTGTGGCACATGAGCTCAGCAGTTGTGGCACATGGGCTCAGTAGTTGTGGCTCGCAGGCTCTAGAGCGCAGACTCAGTAGTTGTGGCGCACGGGCTTCGTTGCTCCGTGGCATGTGGGATCTTCCCAGATCAGGGCTTGAACCCGTGTCCCCTGCATTGGCAGGCGGATTCTTAACCACTGTGCCACCAGGGAAGCCCCCAGGCTAGTTTCTTAGCCTCAGGATAGTCAGTCTCCTTGAGTCTGATCACTTTTGCATGTTAACCTCATTAATACCCATTTTATAAGGTTGTTATAAATTTTAAAATAAATGTACTTAAAAATACATCTCACTAGTAACTCTCATTCATTGCTGGTGGGAATGTAAACTGCTACAGCCACTTTGGAAGACAGTTAGCAGTTTCTTATCAATTAAACATACTCTTACCATATGATCCAGCAATCTCACTCCTTAGTATTTATCCATAGGAGTTGAAAACTTATATACAGCCAAAAACCTGCACACAGATACTTACAGCCACTTTATTCATCATTGCCCAAACTTGGAAGCAACCAAGCATTCAGTAGGTGAATGGATAAATAAACTGAGGCCCATCCAGACCACAGACTATTATACAACACTGAAAAGAAAAGAGCTAACAAGCCACATAAAGACCTGGAGGAACTTATTGGGTACGCGGGCCTCTCACTGTTGTGGCCTCTCCCGTCGCAGAGCACAGGCTCCGGACACGCAGGCTCAGCGCCCATGGCTCACAGGCCTAGTTGTTTTGCGGCATGTGGGATCCTCCCGGACCAGGGCACGAACCATGTCCCCTGCATCAGCAGGCGGACTCTCAACCACTGCGCCACCAGGGAAGCCTGACCTGCAGGAACTTAAATGCATATTACTAAGTAAAAGAAGCCAATCTGAAAAAGCTACATACTGTATGATTCCAACTATATGTCATCCTGGAAAAGGCAGACTAAGGAGACAGTAACAAGATCAGTGGTTGCTGGGAGGAGGGGGGAAGGAAGGATGACTAGGCAGAGCGCAGAGGATTTTTAGTAGAGTGAAACTATACTGTACGATACTGTAATGATGGATACATGATATTATACATTTTCCAAACCCACAGAATGTACAGCACCAAGACTATAGATATTTGTCAATATAGGTTCATAAGTTGTAACAAATGTAACCATCTGGTGCAGGATGTTGATACTGAGGGAGATTATGCGTGTGTAGAGGCAGGAGATATATGGGAACTCTGTACTTTCCACTCAATTTTTCTGTGAATCTAAAACTGCTCTAAAAAATAAAGTCTATTTCTTCAAAAACTACATTACACAAAGGGGGCTTTAAGAAAATTCTAACTCAGGCTCTTTTCAAGGGTGAACATGGATTTACCAAAAAATACATTCAACAAAATAATTGTGTTGATGGCAAAAAGATGTTGGTAGTTGTTTCACCACTCTCGTGGGATGAATGTGGAGAGAAAGGGGAAAAAGTCAACTTGTCCAACTACGTATTAAAATAAAAATATTCTAACATTAACCAAGTGTTTGTAATTATCAGAGAAGTCATTTAATAAAAAAATATTAGGCAGCATATAGAGAAGGGAGAGACAGAATAAAAAGTTTTATCCTGATTAAGCTCTTCATTTTGTCAAACAACCACAAACATCCTTTCAAATAAGCATGACAAGATCCATCCCATTTAGGCAGCTGCTTTCCAAACTGTGCAGCTGTGCTGTAACCTGGGTTACTGGAAATTCTCAAAACTGTGATATTATAGCCTATGAAAAGTAAATTAGAGTTGAGAAACTTCACTGATTTCCAACTCGAGGAAAAAGTACCTTGCATTTTCATATGGTGAGTATTTTTCAGAGACAAAATCTCTCCAGAATTCTTTCAAATTATTAAAAGATCTCAACTGTAAGTCTGCAAACCTTTCTGTTATGTAAGAGGTCAAGGTCAGCACATCTTCAAATACCTACATGGGCGTTAGAACAGCATGGGCCTGTAGACAAGTGAGCTTACGGAATTGTATACATCACACAGTCATTTCTTTCAAGTCCAAGTCCTTAGCCAAGAGCAGCTTTAATTTCTCCACAGCCATAAGCACATAACAAGATTATACCCTGTTCAGACAGGTCACTCCAGCACAAGTCAGAAAACACAAGGAGACAGGAATACAAATATTCAAAGACCAGCTTCAAAAAGAGATAGGAAGAATTCCTAAACATTTTTGGATTTTAAAACAAATATCGTGGACTTCCCTGGTGGCGCAGTGGTTAAGAATCCACCTGCCAATGCAGGGGACACGGGTTCGAGCCCTGGTCCGGGAAGATCCCACATGCTGCAGAACAACTAAGCCCGTGTGCCAAACTACTGAGCCTGCTCTCTAGAGCCCGCGAGCCACAACTACTGAGCCCATGTGCCAAAACTACTGAAGCCAGTGCGCCTAGAGCCTGTGCTCCACAACAAGAGAAGCCACTGCAACGAGAAGCCCGCGCACCGCAACAAAGAGTAGCCCCTGCTCGCCACAACTAGAGAAGCCTATGCGCAGCAACAAAGACCCAACAGAGCCAAAAATAAATAAATAAAATTAATTAATTAAAAAAAACAAATATCTTGGCTCTATTCTACTTTTGGAATGAATCAAGTCTTTCCTGTGCATCTACTGTGAATAAAGAACAATGACACTTCTACAAAACTTTTGGATAACTGCAGTAGTCTTTTCTAATTTCTTCCTTTCCCTTCTCAGGAACCAAATAGATATATGTCATCTTCTTAATAAATTTTTTTTAAAAAAGCAAACACTAGGACGTGTTATAAAAGCTCATCTAAGAAAATGGAATAACTATCCTAGCATCACTGTTTATTTTCCAGCTAGGACTAAAGATTTAGGTAATGGGATGATATGATATACTCAGGACCAGTAGATGGCTGGCTAAAGAAAAGTTGGTTGATGGGGACAATCACAAATTGATTAGTAATTTAAGCATTTTATCTAAAACATGAAAGTACACATTTATTTAACCAATCTTCAGATATAAGGAAAATTATCACAACATCACGTTAAATTCCCAATTAGTCTCAGGGCAGGAAAGAACACAGGGTCCCTTGTCAAGCAGTTTAAGTGAAAATGTTTTCTAGATTAGTATGATCCTTCCTTCTGATCTCAATTCTCTCATTCACACCTAATTAGGCAGCAAGCACAGTGCCATGTTTTTATCAACATCCAAAGCATTCATCTTAGTTTTCCTAGAAATAATTCTCCTTCCAATATTTGTTTCATTGATGTATACAGTGTCTAATAAGATTATATAATTATAATAAACATAGATTGTATAAAATTTAAAAACTGGAATAAAAAGATTTTAGAACAAACAATTTAATCGGTGGTAGCAGAAGTATACGGCTCTGATAGAAAATAGCCTACAGGGATTCCCTGGTGGCGCAGTGGTTGAGAATCTGCCTGCTAATGCAGGGGACATGGGTTCAAGCCCTGGTCTGGGAAGATCCCACATGCCATGGAGCAACTAGGCCCATGAGCCACAACTACTGAGCCTGCGCGTCTGGAGCCTGTGCTCCGCAAAAAGAGAGGCCTCGATAGTGAGAGGACTGCACACCGCGATGAAGAGTGGCCCCCGCTTGCCACAATTAGAGAAAGCCCTCGCACAGAAATGAAGACCCAACACAGCAAAAAAATAAATAAAAATAGAAAGTAGCCTACAGCTTATGTGAACAGGCTCAGTATGCTATCAGTATTGAAAACAGCCTTTAAGAGGGGAAAAAACTGCAGCAAATACAGAAAATTGGTGAATGAATGTCAACTGGAAGTGCTTCTATCAAATTAATTGGAAATCTGGATTATGACCAAGAGAAAACAGGCCTAATTTACACCTTTCCCAAACATTGTTCCAAATCCATCATTTGGGTGTTTCCAAAAGTCTTATTTTTCTCTGGGGGTGGGGGGGGGCAGGTGGGTTGGTGGGGGTAAGAGGATACTGTGGACTGTCTACAAGGGCTCTAGGAATGTTTTTAAAGCTTATTTTTTATTTGGCAACTTTAAAAATTATGTGAATATATCCTGCATCATACAAAAAGCCACCTCAAAGATGAATCCTGCCTCCCCAAGAATAATGATTATGGGAGCACCAAGGACCACCTAAAGTCACAGAACTTAACTTTGTATGTGGGAATAAGCATGGCTAACTGCTATCGTTTGGTAAGACCTAATGTCAAGCTAACTGTTCTGCACTGTTTTTGTATTGAATTATTTTTATCAGTTATAAAGACAATTTCCTTTTACCAAGAGAATCTATAGTTGAAAAGCATGTCTTTCACAGAAACAGACTTCAGTTTAAGGTACAAACATTGAAGCCAATTTGATATAAGAACACCATGGTATGGTGAAGAAATGTACTAATTTCATTGTCACAGATTATGAGAAATAACATAAACATGGACTTAAGATCTAAATGTACTCGCATCCATCAAGGGAGAAACAGAAGTTTTCAACAGTTTAAAATTTCTAGCTAGGGATTAAGAAAAGGAATAGGGAAACCTGAGTTACAGTCATGTCATTTTTAAATGGGGTGTACAAATCACTTACAGTATTTACAGATAGGCCTCAGTCTGAGAGCAGGCTCAGTGTGTGAACTATTACCATTTTCAACATCTGCAAAAATCAAGAACTTCAGATATTTTTCTTCTCCAGTAATTTGATTAGATGCCATTGTAATATAGAATTCAATAACAACACAAGGCTAATCTTGTCTTGAATAAACATGGAAGCTTTAGAGTTAAAATGATATATTATTGACAGTGACATCTAGGATTGTTCCTTGGTAGAGTTTTGATGAAGGGTGAACTGATTATAATGAACTATTTTAAAAGCTTTGAAATTATTAATGCTATTCTGTACAACATACTTATATAAGCAGGCATCCTCTGCATCTGTAGAACTGAAGCTCAAACACACAAAGTAAATATATTACACCTGACAAAAGGTGATTTAGTTTCAACAAAATATGCATGTTAAAACAGGTCATTGACTTATATTTGATTTTATAATATTATTTGCTTACTTGCAAATTTGTTTCACATTTGTGTAAAGAGTCACAGATACAAGGACTTGATAAATATGGACAAATATAAAATAGTTAAGTAACAGTAAAACACAGATAGTTTAAGTCCAGTGGGAGACCCTCCAGGTAGCTCCCATACCCTTTGGGGGTCCCACCTGTCATTGCACACATCTCAGCCTGCTGGCACCACAAGGTGTTTAAGGCTCACCTGTGCCCTCCTTTCCCAGGACTGTAATCAGGCATTTCTCAAAAGCAGGGATTCAGAAGACAAGATCTGGGCACAAGTAAAATTGTTTCTATGATGCTGTTGCTTCTATGCCCTTCTACTGGACAGAATTAGGAAACACATTTTTTAAACATTATAAATTCATATTGATTAGTTCATGCTTATATCCCCAATTCAACTTCATTAAAGCACAAGATTCTTCCTCACCTTCCCAATTCTACATTTGTCTCTCCTTTTTCTTACAGCAAAAACCCTTGTTCCCAACATCAATATTTTTACTCACTCTCTCAACGTGATACGCATACAAGTTTCAGAATTAACTCTTCAGTACTATAATAAACCTCAATACTTATACATAAAGTTCAAGATTTCTGTTCTGTCCTGCTCTCACTTCTTCCCAAACACCACAGTCCTAGAGCTATTAGATGGAGCAGAGTAAGACAAGCACCTCTATGAGATGGGGGAGCCATCGTGGCTCAGTGTAAGGAGTAGAAGCCCAGGGTCCCTGAGACCTGTTTATGTGATCTGGCAGGTCAAGACTATCTTTAGAATAACACTGAGATATTATTTGCTTTTGCACTTTTATTGTCTGACAAGAATACTATGGAGTTCTTCAAAAGCTACAGGACTTCAGAGACAGAGAAAGAGAAATATCGTAAGATATCGCTTATATGTGGAATCTAAAAAGAAATGAAAAAAATTAATAAAAAAATTTTTTAAATAAAAAGAAATGATACAAATGAACATATTTACAAAACAGAAACAGACTCACAGACTTAGAGAATGAACTTATGGTTACCGGGGAGGGGGGGGGGAAAGGGTGGAGGGAAGGGTTAGTTAGGGAGTTTGGAATTGACATTTACACACTGCTATATTTAAAAAGGATAACCAACAATGACCTACTGTATAGCAAAGGGAACTCTGCTCAATGTTATGTGGCAGCCTGGATGGGAGGGGAATTTGGGGGAGAATGGATACATGCATATGTATGGCTGAGTCCCTTTGCTGTGCACCTGAAACTATCACAACATTGTTAATCGGCTCTACTCTAATATAAAATAAAAAGTTAAACAAAAAAAATAAAATAGAAATATGAGTCAAAAATTAAAAGTAAAAATAAATAAATATCCATTTAAAAAAAGCTACAGGACTTCATAACTGTATGAAGGCTAGATTTTCTTCATATATATATATTTCTTCATACATATGTAGTCATATGTATTTCTTCAATCAAATTAACATAATGCAGTAGTTTGAATGCAGAAGCAGATGTGGAATCTAGCTGCCTTCTAGTAAGCCAGACATTAGCAATTTGTAGAAGTGTAAAACAGTGCTATTGTACTTCTCACTAAATCAGTTTTGTTTTGGAAAATAATTATTTTTCATAAAACTTTTATTTATGTTAACATGCAATGGGTTTACTATTATTATTTTTAATGAAAAAAATAATTTAAAATATTTTTATTAATATATGTTTTAAATTTGTTTTATTTTCTAATTGGTAAATATTACCTCAATAAATTAAAAACAAATTAAATTATAAATAATTCACATAAATTACAGCTCTTTGGAGTCCCCCATAATTTTTAAGAGAGTAAAGGAGTCCTGAGGCAAAAAAAAAAAAAAACCCACAAAAACTGAGAACCAGTGCCCTAACACAACACCGATAAGGAAAAAAAACAAGGAGTCAGAACTCCGAAAGATAGGATAGGAATTTACATAATAACCAAATGTAGTGGATGTGTCTTGCTTGAATCCTAATTCTAAAAAGTAAAAAAGACATTTCTGAGATACAAGGAAAATTGAACTATGTACTATTTTTTTTTTTTTTTTTTTTTTTTTTTTTTTTTTTT
>NW_020174703.1:6332805-6346111 GCF_003031525.2 Neophocaena asiaeorientalis asiaeorientalis
TTTTTTTTTTTTTTTTTTTTTTTTTTTTTTTTTTGCAGTACGCGGGCCTCTCACTGTTGCGGCCTCTCCCGTTACGAAGCACAGGCTCCTGACGCGCCGGCCCAGCGGCTATGGCTCACGGGCTCAGCCACTCAGCGGCATGTGGGATCTTCCCGGACCGGGTCACGAACCCGTGTCCCCTGCATCGGCAGACGGACTCTCAACCACTGCGCCACCAGGGAAGCCCTGAACTATGTACTATTAGATGACATTAAGAAATTTAAATTTGGTTTGGTTTGAAAATGGCATAGTGATTATGAAGAAAAAAACAGGTGAAATGAAATGATGACTAAAATTTGCTTTAAAATACTCCAGAAGAAAAAATGTAGCAGGGAGTAGAAGCAACAAAATTGGGAACTGTTGATAATTCAGGGCGATGGATATTTAAGTTAATGATAATACTCTCCACATTTGTATTATGGAAATTTTCCAAAATAAACTTTACAAGAAAGAGAAACAAAAACTTAGAAAATACTGATTTGAAGATTTCCAGGGGTACATATCATACAGAGATTGAAACTAATTTTTAATCGATAAAGTTCAATTTCTAAGTACAGTTAATGAGAATTTCAGTAGATGTTCACGTACTCCTTCTTCTACTTCAAAAATTTTCCCAGATTATTCTGCAGATATCTCTGACTCTATGGGAAATCCCAGGAAACTCTTAAGTTGCAAAATAAATTTAGTTATTGGAATGTGAAATACCTAAACTAATTAGGGGATTCTAGTAAGAAAAACAACTTAGAGTAAAACTGGAAGTGAGTTTTTTTTACTCTTAACCAAGTAAGATCAGTTAACATTTTCTAGCAAGAAAGGGAAGCTTGCTCAAGTATTAAAGTCTTCTGGCAACAGGTTAATTAATCAATTTAATTACACAACTGTCTTGGCCAAAGCAGAATTTTGCGAGGTAAAGTATGTATATAATAGTGTTCCCACACTTTAATCTAGTTAGAGAGCTAAGAGACAGGAAGACTTAACTATACAAAACAATAAAGTGTCCAGTGTGCAACAGAAGGGATAAAAATTTCCCATATGTTTGAGTAGGGGCTATTCCGTCCTCAGCACTAACCTTACTCCATCCCTTGGTCTTAAAGCAAGACAGGTGATGAAAACTACTCACTCCACATAGACTCTTGGTAAAAATGGTCATTCAGAGAAGACATTTAAATAAAGAAATAAAGAAATTTAGAAAATAAAGCTATGCATAAAATAATAAAGGAGGCACATGTCAGTTATCCTATACTTTAATCAGGAATGTAAATGGAAAACCAAGGACTACCAGGTATATATATGAGGAGAACCAACTTTATAAAACAGAAAGACCTCCCACCTCCCAAAAAAAAAGAGAAAAAAAAAAAAACAATTTTAAGATCTTGGTAGAAACAAATAATTTAAGGTATAAAAGAAAAAAATTTAAAAGACAAAAGAAAATGTATAATTTACTCAGAGTTAGAAATTACATCCATAACACTAAAATAGAAAGCAATGAAAAAGGAAGAGAACAAGAAAGCGCTTTTAGAAATTTTTTTAAATAGCCAAAATAAACATTTGGTATAATGACTGGAAAACAAAATTTTGGTAATCTCCCATAATAAGAAGACCAAAACATGGACTCTATGAAAGACAGGAGACACGCAGAACAAATCCAGGAGATTCAATTAACAGGAACTTCAAAGTGTAAAAAGAAAATGATGAGAAAAAAAGTTATCAAAGGGGATAATTTCAGGGTTTAGGGACAAATCTTCAGATTGAAACTATCCACCAAGTATACATTAAAATTATTTCTTAGTAATATTTTTTAAATGTACCTAGATGCACCATTCTGAAATTTTAGGTCAAGGATAAAGAGTAAATCCTAAACAAAAACAAAAGAATAAGAATTAGACTGGCACAAGACTTCTCATCAGCCACATTATATACTAGAACACCATAATAAATTAAGCACATTACTGGCTCAAAATAATAATCTCACCATATCAAACCCTTTGCCTTGTAAATTTGTAGTCTTCGCTCATCTGACTCTTAGCTTAACTACATGACTTGCTTTGACCAATGAGTTATTAGCAAAAGAGATTTGAAAAGGAGCTTGTATGTGTTCGGCTTTTCTCTTGGATCCCTGCTACTGTCATGAGAACATATTCAGGCTAACATGGAGGGAGAATAAGAGAATGATATGGAAAATAGCTGAGTCACTCCAGATGAAGTCATCCTAGACCAGCCTACAGCTAGCCAATTCCCAAATATGTGATTCCATTTAAAATCAGCAGTCACAGAGCTACTCTTAACAGACCACACTCATAAGTATCCCAACTGAGACTAAAAGAATTGCCCAGATAACTCATAGAATTGGGAGCAATGATAAATGTTTGGACTTATTTAAGGTACTTTGTTATTCATCATTGTTGTGGCAATAAATAACAGACAGAAACACAAAGGACCAATGCCCTCAAATTTTTTGAGGAAAAGTTTTAAAGCTAAAATTCAATACCTAGCCAAACTATCAATCAAGAGTGAAGGCAAGAACAAGACATTTCAAAACTGCAAGAATACATACCTATTTCTTTTCACATATCACTTTCTTAAGAAATTACTTACAAAAGTTTTCCAGGAAAATGAAGGTCAAAGCAAGACAGAACAAGGCACTGTATCTAGAAAACAGTGAATCCAATCCAAAATGTTTAGGATAAAAGCCATGCTGTAGGCCCAGGGAGAATGTCAAAAGACTGGATAAGGAGGACACAGGCTCCAATCTTTAAGAGGGGTGAGGGGCAGGGACTCAATAAAACAGTAAATACGACTGAGAGATTAGAAAATGGTGAGAATGTAACATAGAAATAACAGTGCAGGGGTGACATCAGTGAAAATGGAGGAGTAAAGACATCTGAAAAACCTCTCCTTCATAAAAGCAATGAGAACACTGGTAAAATTTGCCAAAATCAACTTTTTTAGAACTCTGGAAATTAACCAAAGGCTTGTAGCAATCCGTGGAGCATTTGTTCAAAACAAGTGACTGAATCTCAGTAAATACAGTGAGTTCTGTGGCATTTTAACTTGCCCTATTCTCATCCCCCACTCTCCAGCTCTGCAGTATCCTTGGAAAGCAACAACCCATGATCATGGTGAAAACCAGAAGCTTGGCAGCCACTCTATGGGGCTTCTCTTCCCCAGAGCACTGCCATTATTTGACCTGTCTGGTCATCCCCTGGAAGACCCCGTTCACAAAGATATCTTTATTTGATCTTCTTCAAATCTCATCCAAAGACAACCCACAGAATGGGAGAAAATATTTGCAAATGAAGCAACTGACAAAGGATTAATCTCCAAAATGTACAAGCAGCTCATGCAGCTCAATATCAAAAAAAAACCAAACAATCCAATCCAAAAATGGGCAGAAGACCTAAATAGACATTTCTCCAAAGAAGATATGCAGATTGCCAACAAACACATGAAAGGATGCTCTACATCACCAACCATTAGAGAAATGCAAATCAAAACTACAGTGAGGTATCACCTCACACTAGTGAGAATGGCCATCATCAAAAAATCTACAAACAATAAATGGTGGAGAGGGTGTGGAGAAAAGGGAACCCTCATACACTGTTGGTGGGAATGTAAATTGATACAGCCACTATGGAGAACAGTATGGAGGGTCCTTTAAAAACTAAAAATAGAAGTACCATAGGACCCAGCAATCCCACTAGTGGGCATATACCCTGAGAAACCCATAACTCAAAAAGAGTCATGTACCACAATGTCCATTGCAGCACTATTTACAATAGCCAGGACAGGAAAGCAACCTAAGTGTCCATCAACAGATGAATGGATAAAGATGTGGCACATATATACAATGGAATATTACTCAGCCATGAAAAGAAACGAAATTGAGTTATTTGTAGTGAGATGGATGGACCAAGAGTCTGTCATACAGAGTGAAGTAAGTCAGAAAGAGAAAAACAAATACCGTATGCTAACACATATATACGGAATCTAAAAAAAAAAAAAAGGTTCTGATGAACCTAGGGGCAGAGCAGGAATAAGGACACAGATGTAGAGAGTGGACTTAAGAACATGGGGAGTGGGAAGTGTAAGCTGGGACAAAGTGAGAGAGTGGCATTGACATATATACACTACCAAATGTAAAATAGGTAGCTAGTGGGAAGCAGCTGCATAGCACGGGGAGATCAGCTCAGTGCTTTGTGACTACCTAGAGGGGTGGGATAGGGAGGGTGGGAGGGAGATGCAAGAGGGAGGGGATATGGGGATATATGTATATGTATAGCTGATTCACTTTGTTATACAGCAGCAACTAACACAACGATGTAAAGCAATTATACTCCAATAAAGATGTTAAAATAATAATAATAAAAAGTCATCCAGTGTGACAATTAGATCCTCACATGCAAAAGAATGAAGTTGGGCATCTACTTCACACAATATACAAAAATTAACTCAAAATGAATCAAAGACCTAAGAGGTAAAACTGTAAAATTACTGGATGAAAACAGATATAATTTCTGTGACCTTGGATTAGACAATGGTTCCATAGATATGACACCAAAAGCACAAGCAAAGAACAAAACATAGATAAGTTGGACTTCATTAAAATTAGAAACTTTTGTACTTCAGAAGACACTATCAAGAAGGTGAGAAGACAATCCATAGAATAGGAAATCATACATCCAGTAAGAGTATAATATTCAGAATATATATTTTTTAAAACTCTTAGCAACTTATCAATAAGACAACCCATTAAAAAAGGTACAAAGAATCTGAGTAGACAAGTCTCCAAAGAAGATATACAAATTTCCAAGAAGTGCATAAAAAGATGTTCAATGTCATTAGTCATTAGCAAAATGCCAGTCAAAACCATGATGAGATACCACTTCACACCAACTAGGATGGCTATAATCAAAAAGAGAAACAATAACAAGTGTTGGTGCGACTGTGGAGAAATTGGAACCCTCATACATTGCTGGTGAGGATGTAAAATGATGTAGCTTCTTTGGAAAGAGTTACAGTTACTCAAAGGCTAAACACAGAGTTATCATATGAGTCAACAATTCCAGTCCCAAGAGAAATTAAAACCTATGTTCACACCAAAACATAAAAATATTCATAACAACAATGTTCATAATAGCCAAAAAGTGGAAACAATCCAAATTTCCATCAACTGATGAATAGGTAAATATAGTATATTCATAGAATGGAATATTATTTAGCCACAAAAAGGAATGAAATACTTATTCATGCTACAATATGGATGAACATGACAAAACATGGATGAAAACATGATGCTAAGTCAAAGAATCCAGACACAAAAGATTACATATAGTATGATTCTATCTGTATGAAATGTCCAAAATAGACAAATCCGAAGACAGAAAGTAAATTAATCGTTGCCAGCATCTGGGGTAGAGAGGAATGTGGAATGACCACTAAACAAGCTGCTTTTGGGGAATGATGAAATTATTCCGAAATCAGATAGTGGTGATGGTTGCACAACTTTGTGAATGTACTAAAAGCCACTGAATTGCATAGTTTAAAAGGTTAAGTTTTATGATGTGTGAATTAAACCTTAATTTTAAAAAATAATGCCGGATAAGAATCCCAAGGCTCCATCTCTTCGAAAAGTCACTTTCTAAATATGCAGCAAACTGAAATGGGAAATAATGTTAAGCAATTGATACAGTATAAGAAAACAGAATTCAAGACTTCTGGTTTCTGGTACAACATAGGACTTTAGAAGTCACCACTCCATCCTAACAACAAAGAAAAAGCGGAACAAATTGAAGTATTCACAACTTTTCTTAGATGCAAAAGAGAAGTAAAGTCATGGGACAAACTGCTGCCCCCAAAATTGGAGAGTCTGGTAAGTGAATTCAAACAATCGCAACTTAACAAGGTAGAAACTCACAAGCTGAAATCTCTACAGGAACCAGTGCTATGGTAGAAAAATCAGAACTATAACTGATGAATTTTTGGAAGCTCAGAGTGAACAAATCTGACAGTAAAAAAACTTCAGGAAGACCTAGTTGTAGGAGAGCCTCATTCTTTTATGGCTTTTATCTCTAAGATATCATACAGGTTCTTACAGTAAATATCAGAGAAAAATCCCCTAATGCTTCCAGCAAGGAACAGGGAAAGGAACTAATTTGAATATGCTGGAACACACTGTTCTTCTTAAACAAGGTCTGTGCTCCGGAGAAATTATTTGACCAGAGCCTAATCTGCTAGAGTTTTACCAGAGTCCAGCTGACCTGGAGGAAGGGAAATGCACAGCTCCAGCCCTTTCTAGCCTTCCATGTGGGAAAAGGGAAATAGCCATCTCCAGACCACTCAAGCCATACTGTTTCACCTAAGGTGGGGGAAAAGAAGACAGAAGCATTTGTGAAGTTCACAGTCCAGAGGGACAGACTGACTAAAAGACTGAGACGTAATCATAGGTCTCTAGAACACTTCCCCTTTCCCCATATATTATGCCCATGTTACTAAAGCCCTATTTACATAAATTCCTTTCATCTAGTACATCTATGTTTGGCTATTTTTAAAAATTACAAGACATACTAAAATTAAAAAAACAAAAGTTGGAAGGGACAGAGCAAGCATTAGAAACAGACATGGCAGGGATGTTGGAATTATCAGACCAGAAACTTAAAACAACTATGATTACTATGCTAAAGGCTTGTGATGAGAAAATGGCTATTTTGAGTTGCTGTGCAGGCATTTTACAGTATAACAACCACGCTCACACCCAGAGTCTGGACGTTTAGATAAGAATCTGAGCTTAGGATTCCTGCCACAAGTTCCTACTTTGCTTTTCCCAGGGCACCTTTTAAAATAACTACTTAGAGTTGAGCCCACAAAAAGTTAGTGACTTCAGCCCCAACCCCCTTATAAATAATAGGTGCTGTCTTCTATCTCTTTCTTGCCTGTAACCTGGGATGGAGGACCACCCTTCTCCCAGCTCACTGCACAGACTGCCTCCCTTGTTTCTGGGATTTGTAAGTAATAAATCTTGTGACTTGCTCTATGTGAGTGTTTTAAACTGCATCTTCAATCAAAATGTCCCCATGGTTTTCATTTCCCCAGAGTGGGAGCCCAGATGATGAGGGAGCTACCTGTCATGTGGATGGCTTGTGCCTTCTCATTCAGCAAGTCATAATCTGTATATTCTTAATTTAATACACTAGCTACAGGCCCACCAATACAAGACTTTAATGAATAAAGTAGACAGCATGCAAGAACAGATGGGCAATGTAAGCAGAGAGATAAAAATTCTAAGAAAAAACAAAAGGAAATGCTAGAGATAAAAAATGCTGTAACTGAAATGAAGAATGCCTTTGACGGGTTCATTAGTGTACTGAACATGGCTGAGGAAAGAATCTCTGAGTCTGAGGATATCTCAATAGAAACTTCCAAAATGAAAAAGAAAGACTGAGAAAAAAACCCCACAATACTCAAGGACTACGGGACAACTACAAAAAGTATAACACATGTATAACGGGAATATCAGAAGGAGAAGAAAGAAAGGAATAGAAGAAATATTTGAAACAGAAATAAGTGAGAATTTCCCCAAATTAATGTCAGACATCAAATCACAGATACAGGAAGATCAGAGAACTCCAAGCAGGATAAATGCCAAAAAACTATACCCAGGCATATCATATTCAAATGGTAGAAAATCAAAGATAACTAAAAAGTCCCGAAAGAAGCCAAAGGAAAATACACCTTACCTGTAGCAGAAAAAAGATAAGAATTACATCTGACTTCTCCTCAGAATCCATGCTGGCAAGAAAAGAGCAGAGTGAAATATTTAAAATGTTGAGAGAAAAGAATCAAAAACCAGAATTCTGTACTCTGTGAAATTATCCTTCAAAAATGAAGGAAAATAAAGACTTTCTAACACAAACAAAATTGAGGGAATTTGTTGCCTCCTTACAAGAAATGTTTAACAAAAAATTCTTCAGAGAGAAGAAAAATTATACATCAGTAATTCAGATCAACATAAAGAAAGGAAGAGCAACAGAGAAGGAATAAGTAAAAGTAATATAAAAACTCTTACTTTTCTTATTCATAATTGATTGAACAGATAATAGTTTTCTCAAAATAACAATAACAACAATATTGTATGTATGTTTATATATGCTTATAGACAAGTGAAATGAAAGACAGCAATGATACAAAGGATGGAATGAAGGAATTGGCATTATTTACCTATTATAAAATACACTATCCATGAAATTATAGTGTTATTTGAGAGGACCTGGATTAGTTGTATATTTCAAACTCTATGGCAACCACTTAAAATAGGAAAAAAAAGTATAACACATGTTAAGAAAGGAGAAAAATTGGAATCATATAAAAGGCTCAATTAAAAAAATAAGCAGAAAAAGAGTAGAAGACAAAAATAGGAAGGGCAACAACACAAAGCAGTAACTAATATGGTAAATATTAATCCAAATATACCAATTATCACTTTATACATCAATGGTCTAAATAAACCAATTAAAAGACAAAGATTGTCAGAGTGTATCAAAAAGCAAGACCCACTCTATGTTGTCTACAAGAAACCCACTTTAAACATAAAGAACATATTGGTTAAAAGTAAATGGATGGGGCTTCCCTGGTGGTTGAGAGTCCGCCTGCCAATGCAGGGGAAACGGGTTCGTGCCCCGGTCCGGGAAGATCCCACGTGCCGCGGAGCGGCTGGGCCCGTGAGCCATGGCCACTGAGCCTGCGCATCCGGAGCCTGTGCTCCGCAACGGGAGAAGCCGCAACAGTGAGAGGCCCGCGTACCGCAAAAAAAAAAAAAAAAAGGAGTTAATGGGAGCTTTACGACTCACTGGATCAGTGTTGTGAAGGAGAAAGGAATGAGGCTGACCTTGTTTGAGCCCAAGTGATTGGGAAAGGGAAGTCAAAGACACAGAAAACCAAGATATGAAATTGGTAACTGATTTGAGGGAAGAAGATAAGGACACTGGGAGATGCAGTAAGAATACAACAAGTGGTTAAATAAGTGTCTGGAAAAAATCTGGAGTAAAATATGATTTTGAGAGACATTTACATATATGTTAGAGTTAAACTGATAACAACAAAAGTTTGAAGAGGAAAACAAAAAAGAAAAAAAATTTTAGACGCATCTCAGTTAAATTTAGAGCACCCTGGTGAAAGTGCAGGAGGAAGAAGAAAGAGAAATGCCATAGTGTTAATGGCGTCCAAGGAATGAGAAAGTTCACCAAAATGTATCCACAATTATAAACACTGACTCCATCAATGATAATCAAAAGAGCAGAAAATACAAAGATGCCTCTGGCATTCACAGACAATACTTAAAATAGGCTCATGGAAGTTGA
Organism: Neophocaena asiaeorientalis asiaeorientalis; assembly: GCF_003031525.2. Taxonomy (NCBI): domain Eukaryota; kingdom Metazoa; phylum Chordata; class Mammalia; order Artiodactyla; family Phocoenidae; genus Neophocaena; species Neophocaena asiaeorientalis. Next base: position 6,342,198 of record NW_020174703.1, read on the forward strand.
AAGCTGATCCATGGCTTTCCTCACTATTTATAATTGGCTATCTCACAACATAGTTGAAAAAAACTGCTATTTATGATTTTAACTGCATAACACATTAAACAAAAGAAAACAAAAACATTCTGCCAAATCTATTCTAAATCATACTCATCTGTTGTGATTGGCTCCAAAAGCATACCATTTGGGAGAACAAATACATGCAATCACAAAAAGCTTAAAGCCAATTTTTTTTTTTTTTTTTTTTTTTTTTGCGGTAGGCGGGCCACTCACTGTTGTGGCCTCTCCCGTTTGCGGAGCACAGGCTCCGGACACGCAGGCTCAGCGGCCATGGCTCACGGGACCAGCCGCTCCGCGGCATGTGGGATCTTCCCAGACCGGGGCACAAACCCGTGTCCCCTGCATCGGCAGGCGGACTCTCAACCACTGTGCCACCAGGGAAGCCCCTGAGGGGATTTTTTAAATTTATTTTTTGTATTTCTTAAAATACAAAAAATTTCTCCCTCAATAAGCATATGTTGCTTTTATAATCAGAAAAAATATATAAAAAGCAAAGCTTTGAAAGAATAACTTTATCATTTAAACCAGTAGCTCAATTTTTTTTTAATAACAAAGGGTTTTTGTCATCAATAACATGGTCCCCCAATATATTTGAAAAACTAAGTGGAGACCAGCTTCCTTAGGCAGTTTAAATCTTTATCACCAGGCAGAAAATACTTCATTGTTTGGAAGTAGTCCTGAAGTGTCGCTTAGAAACTAGCTTATTTGAGTCCAAATCCCATCCAGTGATTGTGAAATAGGCATGTAAAGTGGTCTTTTATCCCATTTCTCTGATTCATATTTTATTCAAGATATTGGTATTATTTAAGTAATTCTTGGTTATGCCTCAGTAGCAAATAAATCCTGCAATTTCAGTGGTTTAACTGCAAGGGTTTTTTTTGTTTTGTTTTGTTTTGTTTATCAATCCAATGCAAATCGGTTGGGCAAGCAGTGACTTGGGGCCCCAGGCTCTTCAATCTTGCAACTCCAGCATCTTAGATTTCTCCAGTTACACAGATAAAAGAGAGAAAGAGCTGGTAGTGCCACATTGGGCCTTAACTGCCCTGGCCAATAAACCATCTCTTTACTTATATACTTTTTTGCCTGAAGGAGTCACATTGTTCCCACCCTAACTGCAGAGACTGGGAAATGTAGAAATATGCAAGAATATTTGGTTATTATTAACAGTGTCTGTCACAATATTTAATTTTAAAATGTCAAATAACGTTAAAAAAGGACATAAGATTTACCACAATATGACAAAGTTTAAGAGAGGTTGTAAAACACTATATTAGCAAAAAGTAATTTTTTAAAGATGCATGTACTTGAAAAAATTCTAAGAGGATATGACAATACAGATTATTGATATGAAGTAGGGCTGAGGGTGAGATTAAACAGAGTTAAAAGCATGAAACGATACCTTAAGATCTACTTACATCCTCTGATTTCCAGAGATCCTATATTGAGACAAAAGAAAAAAAGTGGGGCTTTTAAAATGTCCCAGCAGAAGCTGAGAGTTGCCACAGTTTGTTACAAGATTTTATTTGATTTACGCTGCTTACAATAACCTTCAAAGAGATTTATGCCAATGGTTCCTAAATGTCACATAAACACAACTTTATGTAAACATCAGCCTGGAACTCTAGCAACCTGTACAGATCTAGTGGGTATTCAGCAGAACCAACTAGCAAAGGACTTTACTCTCAAGCCTTCACAACTGAGCATAACTTTGTCCATTTTTCTACCTATTTAGTAGAGTGTCGGTTTAATGTTTCTATTTTCACACAGCAACGTATGTTCCCCATGGTTTTACACATCAGTTTAGAATTCTCAAGAACATTGTGAATTTACGAGAAAGACTGTTTTCCAATCAAGTACACTGTGCCTAGTATTGTGCTCTGTATACTCAGTGGTCTTCTATAAATGTTGGAGATTGATGCATAAGTATTGTAAGTAAAATCAATGGGAGACACACTTGAGATATGATTCTGATAAGGTATGTGCATGAAATAATTTTTTAAATGTGGCCTCATTCCTATCACTTGGATTAAGTGCATTAGCGCCAAAATGTGAGATAAGTCGTTCCCATATCATATTTTCCTATAAGTGGCCAAGAAAGATTTAAGGTAGAATAATGCTTAACCAAGTTATATTTTTCAGATATTTGTAAAGGATGATCCATGCTCTTCCACTTTCAAAATAGGAGGGAGGAGGGAGGGAGGAAGGGAGGAAAAAAAATCTGTTTTGCACTATTTAAAGAACATTTGATACTGTCTTTAGATCATGGGTCTTCAACTTTGTTCTTCTTATTGCCATCCAGACAGTATAAAATCATTGAGAGCGAACTATAAAATTCTTATTTGTTGTTAAATAGACAATGTGAAATCAATAGTTTTATTCATTAAGGGATGGAACCTCTGAATAAATGATTTTGTTTGGCTCTTATTAACTTATTAGACTCTTGAAAAAGAATGAATCATCAGTTTAATTCATCAAGAAATCTCTAAGAAAGTTCAAGTTTAAATAGCTTTTGAACCTAAAATGGCCAAAGATGTAAGCCACCTCAGCACATCCTTTAATAATTTTATCTTGGTTCAGAATGACTCAAATTACTATATGAATGAAGGAGTTGATCCATCATTTCAACTCCCTTATCTTGGACACACTGCTGAAACAATTAAATTTAACTTCCAATCGTGGGGAATTAAATAGGCATGATTTGGTAGAAGCTCTGCTCCAATTTTTTTCTTTCTCTTACAATAAGTCAGTGAAGTTTATAACTGAAACCAGTCTCACAGACCTTTGACTCTGCCATTTTCTCAGCACAAATGTTCCTGCACTATTGCTCCGCTGTTCCGGAACAGATGACGTGCCACTCACAGGACAGTCTTTACACTGCTGAACCTCTCATAACTGTGTGGCAGAATTAAGAGCTTCTCTGACGTCCTAAAAGCAGAGAGGCCTGGGGCCAATTACATGGTTTGGGGCTGTATTTTAAGTGTCTGTTTACTAGTCTGTTTCCCACATTAAACTGTGAGCAACAAGAGAGAGTCCCCTGTAAGCATCATTGTGTTCTATTTCCAGCATGTATCTCAACACTGACAAATGTTTAATTCCTTCTTTTTTTTATTTGAAAGGTGTTCATGGAATACTAAATTTTAGTTAAATCAATACATTCAGGAGTCATGGGGCAGAAACAAGCAGGTAATTAAGTTATTTGAAGACTTTCTCCCTTCTATCCAAATTTTTTTCCAAACGCTAGTCATCTAGCAAAAGGATCTCCTCCTTGTGTTCTTGGCCTTAACTAATGTTGAAAAATAGAAAAGGAGATTATCTCAGATAAACCATGGCCATGAATTCGAGCTGCATGAAGAAAGCTAGGAGGAGCTGAAAAGACTTGGAAATTTTAAGTCATTTTACTCAAAAAAAAAGACTACTAATATGTGACAAACCTCAGCAATGCATTTGATGCTAAAATTCCTACTCATATTTGCAATCCACATTGAGTTTTTGGATAGCAGTCCTCTCCCTCTCCTAGTCTCCTTCCTGTCCCCCACTTTCCTGATGGAACAAGACTTCTGTTTTGAAGTTTTCTACTATGGAAGGAGCTAAGTCCACTGAGCTGGGAGCATTAAAAATAGAAAAGAAGAAAAGGGAAAAAAACTGCTACAGCCTGTCACTCAAAACAGGAATGAAACCTGGAAGTGCGTTAATTAATTCTAGATGTCTGTTTCCCTTGAACATGTCCTCCTGGCCAGTTTCCACATAGTTCATACACATGAAATACATAACACTGTAAGATATGAAATAAGATTGACAGAGGGGCTTCCCTAGTGGCGCAGTGGTTGAGAGTCCGCCTGCCGATGCAGGGGATGCGGGTT
>NW_020174703.1:6349737-6378877 GCF_003031525.2 Neophocaena asiaeorientalis asiaeorientalis
AAGAAGAAAAATTAAAAAAAAAAAAAAAAAAAAAAAAGATTGACAGAGAAAATAGGAATTGAAAAAGAAAATAATTGTCCATAAGACATTTGACTGGAAATAGGGAGACTCACCTCCTATTAAGAAGCTGCGGCCGTGATCTCAGCCTGGAGCAATGCCTGCCAACACTGGACTCTAGGCCAGTGGTTACTGAATGCCACCACACATTAGACTCAGCTGGAGAGCTTGCTAAAACACAGTTAAAATACAGATTGTAATTCAGAAGGGCTGGGATAGGACCAAGAATTTGCATTTCTAACAGGCTTTCAGGTGGTGCTAATGTTGTTGATCCATGGACCAGGCTTTGAATAGCACTGCTCTAGACTACAGTTAAAAACAACAAAACCAAAAACTATTTTCACTAAGAATCAAAAGGATATAACGATGCCTAGTTGTAAGGAATAAGATGCCAAAATTTTTAGCTTAATGGTGGTGTCATTGACCTGCTTGGAAATTAAAAAGAAAACCAGTAAGAAGAGTGAGAGATGAGTTTTGTTTTTATAAATGCTGGATTAGAGATGACATCAGGATATCTATATGTCCATGCCCTGTCAGAGGGCAGGAAATAGATGGCTGTCACAGGCATAGAGTTAGAATTCAGGTTTAAAGATAAATATTTGTGAGTCTCATCAACTCAGTAGCTAAACCCAAGAGCCCATAAAGACTGAGGTCTGGGAAGAAACCAGAGAGCTATGCACAGAACCTCAAAGAATTCAATATTATGGGTTAGGAGAATAAAAGACATCAAAGGAGGGCTTCCCTGGTGGCGCAGTGGTTGAGAGTCCACCTGCCGATGCAGGGGACGCGGGTTCGTGCCCCGGTCCGGGAAGATCCCACATGCCGCGGAGCGGCTGGGCCCATGGGCCATGGCCGCTGAGCCTGCGCGTCCAGAGCCTGTGCTCCGCAACGGGAGAGGCCACAACAGTGAGAGGCCCGCGTACTGCAAAAAAACACAAAAAAAAAAAACCCAAAAAAAAACCCACTCTGAGAAACTATGAGATATTTCTCAGTGGAGGGTCATGATATTTTATTCCTCTTCTCTCACCCAATTTGGTAAGAAATAGATTTGCTCTGTTGCATGAACTTGGAGGCTATCACTATTTAAATAATTTGAAAAATTAGAAGATATGGATTCTATCCTCTAAAATGTTAACTTTTTAAAAAAACAGGGTAGCCAAAATGGGTTGTCCAACTAGCAATTTAACCAGAACACATGCCAGAAAGTACAGTCATCAGTATTTCATAACACAGATGCTGAGATGAAAATCTCATTTTCCCAGGAACCATTTAAAAAAAAATCAATGAAAACAATTCTGACAGGAAAAAATGAATGCTCGCTTCAGCACACATATACTAAAATAGGAAAAAATGAAATTTAAGCATAGCTAGGAAATTTCAGAAAATCAATATTGTATGGAAACTGAGAGTTTTGTCTAAAACAAGATACCTTGTATTCAATAGTACTCTTTAAAAAAAATCATCACGTACAGCAACTCAACAAAAAAACAACTCAATTAAAAAAATGAGCAAAGGAATCATACATTTTTCCCAAGATATATTAATAGCCGATGAGCACATAAAAAAATGTTTGACAATACTGACCATTAGGGAAATGTAAATCAAAACCATAATAAAATACTACTTCACACCCACTAGTTATTATTAAAAAAAAAAAAGAAATGTTGGCAAAAATGTGAGGAAATTGGAACCCTTGTGCATTGCTCATGGGAACATAAAATGGTGCAGTCGCTATGAAAAACAGTATGGCAGTTCCTCAAAAAATTAAACATAGAATTACAGGTTAAGGCTCAGCCCTACAAGACTGCCCCCCACTTCAGATGCCGGTCACAAGTCTGGGCCTCCCCTACTTCTGGACGACTGGCTATAAATCAGAGATTCCCACAGCCCTTTCCTTAGGTCAATAATTTGCTAGAATGGTTCACAGAACTCAGGAAAACACTTTACTTACTATTACAGGCTTATTGTGAAGGACAGAACAAGGCAGCCAGATGGAAGAGATGCACAGGGCAAGCCACACGGGGTGGGCAATACAGAGCTTCTATGCCCTCTCCAGGACTGCCACCTCCTAGCACCTCAATGTGTTCACCAACCCAGAAGCTCTCCCTTTATTTAGGGGTTTATGGAGGCTCCATTGCATAGGCATGATTGATTAAATCATTGGCCATTGGTGATTAACTCAATCCCCAGACTCTCCACCCTCCCAGGAGGTCAGGAGTGGGGCTGAAAGTTCCAACCCACTAATCACTTGGTCGGTCCCTCTGGCAACCTGCGCCCTCCTCTGGGAGAAACCTCATTAGCGTAAAGTTAGGTGCGGTGAAAATAACAAAAGCTGCTTCCCCTCACCACTAACACTCTAGAAGTAAGGGTTTCACAAGATTTGCTCCAGGAACTGGGAACAAAGACCAAATGTATATTTCTTATTATATCATAATATCGAGAGGCAACCGGAATCCAGATGTCAGCACTATTGTCATTTACTCCCATGATTAAATCAGTATTTCTCATGCCGGAGTTCTCCCTGGTGAGCATGATTTTGCCTGTCTCTGACAGTGGAAGCATTTAATGAGTGCCTGTCCTCTGTATATCTGAGTAAGATGGAGATAATGATTCTTTCTAGGGTTTTGATCATTAAATGGGAGAATACATGGCATACAATTAGAATACAAAGGCATTCCATAAGTAAGCTACGTGTATGTATAAGGTATTTTTTTAATTTTTTTTTTTTCTGCAGTACGCGGTCCTCTCACTGTTGTGGCCTCTCCCGTTGCGGAGCACAGGCTCTGGACGCGCAGGCTCAGCGGCCATGGCTCACGGGCCCAGCCGCTCCGTGGCATGTGGGATCCTCCCGGACCGGGGCGCGAACCCGTTTCCCCTGCATCGGTAGGCGGACTCTCAACCACTGTGCCACCAGGGAGGCCCTATTTTTTTAATTTTTAATTTAATTTTTATTTTATTGGAGTATAGTTGATTTACAATGTTGTGTTAGTTTCAGGTATATGGCAAAGTGATTCAGTTACACACATATATATATACATACATATCCATCCTTTTTCAGTTTCTTTTTTCATATAGATTATTACAGAATATTGAGTAGAGTTCCCTCTGCATACAGTAGGTCCTTGTTGATTATCTGTTTTATATGTAGTAGTGTGTATATGTTAATCCCTAACTCCTAATTTATCCCTTCCCCCAAACTTTTGTACAAGGTATTTAATTGGACATTTTCTGTGTGCAAAACTTAATCCCCCAGCAACCCTATATGAAACTTTTATCCCAATTTTACTGACAAAGAAACTGAGGCTTAGAGAGGTTAAGTAGATTTTCCTAGGTCACAAGACTGATTTTATACCAAATCTGTGGAATTCCATTCCTTCATTTACACCATCCTTTACCCTACAGCTAACAACATGAGAAAGATAACACTGTTGGAAATATCTGATGTGCATTAAAACCAAAAATCTTTTAAATGTTAATATTACTTAAATGGAATAATAAATTGGTTTGCCCTCTACAAAACTTATTTTAGTAATACATAGCAAAAGACTCAGAGTTTTGTGCTTTTTCCTTACCTGAGTCCATTAATTGGAACCTAAAGAAAAATAAAAGATGTTTGTGAGGATTTAGGCACAAAAATCTTCACCAGAATTGTCAATAATTGTGAAATATTGGAAAGCAATCCAACATACCGAATAGGAATCGATTAAACTAAAGACTCTAACAGAATGTATGTTATGCCATTATAAAAGTCTTATAGACATATATTTGACACATCAACACATAAAAATAACATAAACAGGGGCTTCCCTGGTGGCGCAGTGGTTGAGAGTCCGCCTGCTGATGCAGGGGGACACGGGTTCGTGCCCCGGTCCAGGAAGATCCCACATGCCGTGGAGCGGTTAGGCCCGTGCGCCATGGCCGCTGAGCCTGCGCGTCCGGCGCCTGAGCTCTGCAACGGGAGAGGCCACAACAGTGAGAGGCCCGCGTACTGCAAAAAAAAAAAATAATAACATAAACAGAGTGGATTTCTATGCACTCATAAAATAATCTAGAAACATATATCCCAAAAAGTGAACAGTTATTTCTAGGTCAGATGGGATTATGAGTGGTCATTTTCTCTTTTGCTTGTCTGTATTTTCTAATTTTTCAAAAATAAATATATACTACTTATCTACTAAAAGCATGGCTTAAAATGTTTTTCCTAAAGGGATGACTAGTTAGATATTAAATAAAGAAAACTTGGGGAAAATGATCATTCTGAGAAAATAACTGATAGAATTATAAGTATTTATGGTATGTTTCTATGATCAATAAAATTCTATATTGACATTCTTGTTTGTTTGTTTTGGCCACGCCCTGCAGCACGTGGGATCTTAGTTCCCTGACCAGGCATCAAACCAGTGCCTCCTGCATTGGAAGCGTGGAGTCTTAACCACTGGACTGCCAGGGAAGTCCTGATAAAATACTAAAATGGAAATTATGGAAGGGAATTAACAAGGAAAGATCAATAGGGTGCAATTTGAGAGAAAGTTCAGAGATCTAAGTGAGATAAGTTGACAAGAAGGTGGCAGTCCTTCCCTAGCTCTCCCTGACTTCACATATAGCGCAAGACAACATCCTAACCAATCCTTGAGCAGCAAAGTGATATGAATCAGTATTTCCAAAGTGTTTCTGAGGAGAACATAAGTCCTACCAGACAATGGGAGTGATAACAGTCTATAGTCAGATAAGATTGTGAAGTGCTTGGCTTTAAAAAGTTAAACCACTTTCTTTACTGCAGGACTGCTCAAACCCTTGGATAGGCTTTATGCATTGTCAGTCACCAAAAGACTGATCTAGCATGCATGCGGCATTCACCAAATAAATGGAATTACAGAACATTGTTTTTGTGGCTTCTTTCTCAAGAATAGTATTCCCAAAAACACTTTGGAAACCCAGATTTAAGAAACAGGAAAAGGAGCTGCTTCAGTAAGCAGAAGACTCACCAAGAGGAAAGTGAAATGGATTCATAAAGTTTAACAGAGATGTTTTCAAAAAGTGTCAGGCAAAACCCAAAAGAAGAAATGAGGAGGCTGTGACTGTTAAAAAAGAAGAGAAAGATCCAGTGCAGGTTAAAACCACCAGATTCTGATGTGGTTCAGAGAAGACTCTATTGAGTTGGTTCAGAGCTCCAAAGCCTGTGTCCTTGACTGACCCGGACTGACCCTTTTCTTCTCTTCTCTCTAAGCTGTCCTTACTCAAATACCTAATACAAAGTAATATGATAAATATCCTGTTGTGTAAACAGGATATTAAAATAGGACTCCTAAGTCTGTTTTGGCTGACACCTCAGAGTGATAGGTGTCCACTATTGCCACACCCAAGCAATAGAATAGCAAGGTTGTGTGGGGCCTGAAGAGAGGTAACGAAGAACCAGTTGTGTAACACTTGGCTTACCAAACACTCCCAGCCTTTTAGAAAAGAATAGGAAGCTACATGGCAAGAAGATGTCTTTAGAGGGAACTGTTGGTGGGTTATGAGCCTAGGGAAGTGGGTCCTTAACTTTCCTCAAACCACATGAGAGGATCTTCAAGACCATTTGAAGTGCTTGACATGGATGCCTTTAGTTTGGGATACACAGTAGAGTCCCCAGCTAAGTGTCAGACACCAGGCTAAAAGTGCGAGGCTGTGGCTGGAGCCCCTGCTCTGAAGACAAAGCAGGCATGGGAGCCGCACTTAGCACAGTCTGTCTTAGCTCATGCTGTTATAACAAAATACCAAAAACTGTATGCCCTAAACAATAGGCCTTGACCTCTCATAGTTCTGAAGGCTGGGAAGTCCAACATCCAAGTGCCAGCCCAGTCCAGTTCTAGTGAGGGCCCTCCTCCTGGCTTGTAGCTGGTGCCTTCTCACTATGTCCTGACGTGGCAGAGAGGAAGAGGAAGCAAGCTCTCTGCCTCTTCTCATATAATCCCATCACAGCAGCTGCGCCCTCACGGCCTCATCTAAACCTAATTGGCTCCCAAAAGCCCCGCCTCCTAATACCATCACACTTAGGGATTGGAGGGCTGGGGGACACAAGCATTCAGTTCCTAGCAGTCTGCAATCCCAGTGTTAGCACTTCTCCTGGGCTAGAGATGGCCAGGTGTTAGAATCTGACCAAGAGGGCTGCCTGGAAGGATGAGGACTTCAGCACAAAAAAACTAAAGTTGTACTGCCAGGAGTTTAAAAGACGGGGAGGAATTTTACGTAACCAGCTGGAGAAAATGTATTGATGTTAGTTATTGAACCACAGATAAGGCGTTGCTAGTGTTTGGTGGGGAGGAGGTCCCTGAGACCCACAGAACTGCCTCCCCCGCCCTGCCCCTGTGAGGGGCAGCTTTATTCACCATGGCTAGAGGAAGCCAACGTCTTCATAAATCGGGACCAGTCAAGTAAAACCTTCCTTGCTCCTTATCCTTTTCTCCACTCCTCGTATTTCAAACGAGGAGGATTCGAAGCCTAGGCTACAAAGTGAGGGGAAGGAAAAAGAAGCTGGCATGCAGAAGACAGAAACAAAAATGAACAGATCCTACCCCTCTGACTGAAGTCTGTAGCAGAGGTAGAGGAGAAGTTTTAACTTAGTTCTGACTATTTCATGACTCTCGGTATTTTATTCACTGAAATGAGATTCTTTGAATAGGAATAGAAGGCTTAATATCTGAGCATGAGAGTTCAACTAGAGATAAAGAGAAAACTATCTTCACAGAATGGATGAGGGATGGATAGTACATGAATAAAAGTACTTTTGATTACACCTTAACTGTTTTGCTCCTTCAACGTACAAGTTCAACTTATAACCCTTAAGAAGGATTAAACTGGAAATTCACTTTTATTCCTAACTTGTTTTGTAAGACCAACTGCCTCTGTCTCCTTACTACCCATTACTCCTTATAATCTTGAAACTCATTTTCTGTAGAAACTTCCAATACCAGTTATTAGTGGGGTCTGTCAAATAATGTTTAAATTCCATTATAATATACACTATTTCAGAAAAATCAAATCCAGCCCCATGTTAGAAGAATGATATACGGTGACACAGTTGGTTTTATCCAAAAAAACAAAAAAGCAAGAATGATTTCATATCAAGGCATTATTAATGTAATTCATCCCATCAGGTGGTCAAAGGAGAAAAAAATATTATAAAATTCATCATTTCAAATCAATGGGAAATTGACAGGGACATTAATAAATGGCATTGGAACAATGGCTAAATTTTCAGGGAAGAAAACAGAAGACCACTTCAAATACTTTTCACACGGATTTAAGATCTAGATGAAAAAAATGATCATAAGTACCACTAGAAACTATAGGTCCATATTATCTTGGGGCAGAGAAAGCTCAGTTAATAAAAGGTAAAAGCCACATACACATAGAAGGACATATTTGACTATAGAAAATTTTTTCTATACAACAAAAGTTACCGTAAACAAATGCCCACTAGGGGGCATTCCCATGAAAGAGGCCTAGGGACGAGTAAACCACAGCAGATCTATTCTCTGTCACCAGGTAGAATCCAACCATTTCAGACTCCATCACTCAAAGTAAAGGACTGAATAGTCATCGGATTCTGCATGTGGACCCAGCCGGGTGTTTTGCTTCCACCCACCTCTGATAAAGACTAGCGTCTGGGTTACACAATCATGACATGCTGTGATAAAGAGCTGGCAACACAACACCCTAATTACTTCCAAGACAATTAAGTAAACATAGTATCATTTCATGGTGTAGCTGGGGTAGGGAAATAATTCTCTACTATGGTTGCACATTAAAAGCACCTGGAAGGCTTTTAAGACCTGTGATTATAGGAAGAGGAGGACCTACCCCAGACATTCTAATCCAATTCACCTGAAGTGACACAAAGGCCCCTTTTTTTTTTTGTTTCCCAGTTATATAATCTTTCATCATAAAACAAAGGGGATGTATTTATTCCTCAGCAGCAAATCTGTGGCATAGGAAGCCTTTAAAAAAAAATAATGGTGGGCTTCCCTGGTGGCGCAGTGGTTGAGAGTCCGCCTGCCGATGCAGGGGATGCGGGTTCGTGCCCCGGTCCGGGAGGATCCCACATGCCGCAGAGCAGCTGGGCCCATGAGCCATGGCCACTGAGCCTGTGCGTCCGGAGCCTGTGCTCCGCAACAGGAGAGGCCACTCGAGGGAGAGGCCCGCATATCACAAAAAAAAAAAAAAAAAAAAAAAAAAAAAAAAAAAAAAAAAATGGTGATTTATTCTCTAATCAGAGATACACAGAGTCTTCTAACCTGAACAGCCCTACTCAATGATTCTGAAAGTAGAGACACACCTTCCTTCATGACAGATCTGGTTTCTGGTTAGAAATGACTTAAGAAGCTACAATTTAGAGTCCCCTGCACCCTAAAAACCTCTCACACTTCAACATCTTTTCCTCCTTGTAACTTCATATTTAATTGTTATAATTTTAAATCTACTGTTCTCTGTAGTGAGAGAGTGCAATGCAGTGATTAATTAGCTAAAGACGCTTCATATTTGTATTTTTGAAGACAGGCATAAAGGACTTACAAGATCAGACAAGGCATATGGTACACATTCATGTTGACACAACAAGAGCTCTTGAATTATTTTTCCAAGTCAATACATTTGCCAGGCAAAACAAAAGCAACAACAACAGGAACCTATCAGGGAGGCAGGAAGACTTCAGCATGAACTCCTAGATATTTTGTATATAAGCACACAAACATCTTCACATGCAGTACATAAACCCTACTCGATTTCTCTCTGGAGAGAAAAACGCGCTTCGATTTCAGCGTTCTCTCTAATGACTGAGGAATGTGATCCCTAATCGTCACTGAAATCCTCACAACAAATGCCTTGGGCTGGGTTAACATCCTACGGCATTTTGCTCAATTTCTTAGGTTTTGCAAAATTATTTGACCTTTTAGTATATTTATCCTACCTACACTAGATAGTTTGAACTAGCTTCTTAAAGGCCAGGAATGTTCCTTTTAAAAAAAAAAAAAAAAAATCTTTATCCTACAGCACCTGGTACCAATTAGCAGTCAAATAACAACTGAATAACATTTGTTTAAAATCTTCTTTACCCTAAAGCAGGAGCTCGCGTGCATGTGAATCCAAGTACACATCCTCGAGTAAATAAAGTCTCCCCATATTCTATTTGTCACACGGACCTGTCCTGTTAAGATACTCAGATATGGGAGGAAAGGGAGACAGGCAGCTGGAAGTGGTGGCAAAGACAGCTTCTTGGCTTTAGGGTCTCAGAAGCAAGTTCCCTCAGTTTCTCCATTCTCCAACATTCTCCACTGCCATGGGGGGGTTTCAGAGGGCATCAGGGGCAGCAAACATCACCAAGGGAGAAGCCCAAGGCCCAGAAGGAGAATAGGTTAGGGTAACTGTGGCTGTCATATTGATCTGTGGTCAAACGGGCACTCCTTTGGGGGAAACCCAGAAATATTAGGGGAGAGGGTCCCTTGTTAGCAGGGGTGGGAAAAGTTCTACATAGGCATTTGGAGGCACAAACAGAAATTTGAGCTTACTGGTGTCCTTGTGCCCATTTGTATCCTCAGGCTGGTGAAATATGGTCATGCTGAGTTGTTGCCATGTGAGAATGCCAGAGACGTGCCATGTGTGCTTTCTCCTGATGCTCCCAAGCCCTCCATCTATTTTTATTGTGCCTCCCTGCTATCCCAGACCCCTCCTCTAACAGCACAAACCATATATGGATGAGGGTTGGGCTTGGAGAGTCAAGGTTCAAACCTTAGATTGTGTGAGATATTCAAAGCTCATGCGCTTTCCTCTACACCATGCCATGTGTAGGCCAGACATGCAAATAATGGAAACATAAAGTAGATAGTACCTTTTACAGAATTTACTACCATTAAGGAAAAAAAGTATCCAAAACCAAGAAATTTGGCAAAAGGAAACCTGCATATCTTTTCAAAGTCATCCTTGAACATCATCTAAAAGGCCCACTCAAGGATTATTTCTTTCTCTGGGAGAATATACCTGTCTCTAACTTACTATTTAATATGATTCTACAAGGTTACGTAAAAACTTGTCGACTTTTGCCCAGAAGAGATGCAAATCGTTTCTGTTCAATAGAAAAAAATAACCCCAAATATTATTTTATTGCCCGTTAGGATATTAACCAATTTGTCTCTAACTTAGCCAATTTATTTTAGCACGCCATCCCCAATAAACCATAAAATTCTCTGTTCATCAAACAGAGAATTTTTTGAACCAGCTTATCCTGCTTGTTCCCTCACTCATGAGTTAAGTAAATCTTTGACAAGTGCTCACTGTGTACTTACAGAAGTGTCATGATAAGTTTTTGAAAATCATGCTTTGACACTACAACACATTGTGAAGATCTAGCATAAGAAATGTTTTTATGCAGTAGCGGCCAAGACAAAGGAAAGGCTCCACAGATGAAATGGCACTGAGGTGAGCCTTGAGGCATGGACAAGATTTCACCAGTGGCCATACCAGTGGCCATAGGAAGGAAAGCCAGTGCAGGCACAACTTCAAATATTAACAGGTTTACATGGAAAGCTGACAAAGAGGTTCTAACCTTGATCATTTAGAAATACTTATTTTAGACCCATTTTATGTAATCTTCTAAATTAAATATTATCAAATAGAATCCATCAATGAAAATAATACATTATGACCAAATAAAACTTATTCTAGGAAGAGAAGGGATGTTCAATAACTGAAAATCCATTGACATAATAAAGTATATCAAGATATTATAGGAGAGGGCTTCCCTGGTGGCGCAGTGGTTGAGAGTCCGCCTGCCGATGCAGGGGGCACGGGTTCGTGCCCCGGTCCGGGAAGATCCCACATGCTGCGGAGCAGCTGGGCCCGTGAGCCATGGCCGCTGAGCCTGCTCGTCCGGAGCCTGTGCTCCGCAATGGGAGAGGCCACAACAGTGAGAGGCCCGTGTACCGCAAAAAAAAAAAAAAAAAAAAAATTATAGGAGAAACACCATGTGATGTCAATAAATGCAGGAAAAAAGACTCAAAATTAGATCACCATTTCTAATAGAGACAGTAAGTAAAATGGAAACTACTTAAATATAATAAAAGTTATTTATCAAAAATCAACGGCAGATATCATAAATAATGAAAAATAAAGCCATTTTTCTCTCTCTTTTTTTTTTTTTGGCCACACCTCAAGGTTTGTGGTATTGTAGTTCCCTGACCAGGGATCCAACCAGGGCCCAGAGCAGTGAAAGCACATAGTCCTAATCACTGGACCACCAGGGAATTCCCTAAAGCCATTTTTCTTAATACCAGTACTAGACAGAGTTGACGGCTACAACGATTATTATTCACTGTTCTGAAAATGTTAACAAATGCCACACAAGGTTTAGAAAAATCAAATACCATGTAAAAATCATTGGAAAACAAGGTTAATCCCTTTGCAGACAAGACTGTTTTTTTAAAAAAGAAAGAAAGAAAAAAGAAAGAAAGAATTTACATGAATTGGTGAGGTGGCTAGGTACAGGATAATTTGTTTAAATCAATAATTTTCCCTGTTTAGCAATAATCACTGAGACAGGGAAATGAGAAAGAATTTTCCTTCTTTATGACAATAACAAGGAAAAATACATAGGAGTAGATTTAACAAGAATTTTGTATGAAAAAAATTTTAAATCCTATTGAAAGACAGAAAGTAAGATATGAAGAAATGGAAAGATGTGTACTATGTTCCTGGATAGGAAAAACTGTATTATGGAAACACAGATTCCTCCAAAATTAACATATAAATCTAATTGAACTTCAATTAAAAACCTACCAGAGATGATTAAATTATATATTAAAGTCTTTATAGAATCTTAATTCCCCTAAAACCTATCTTTGGAAATGTTCACAACCTCAGTGTATATCCTTTTTTTTCTCCACCAAATTTCCACCAAGGGGAGGGTTATGCTGTAGTCCCAGGTTTTCAGCTCTCTTTCTACCTCTTCTGTGTGGTTGCTGTCCTACAGAAAACTAAAGAGGCTGAGAAGGGACATTTGCTCTGGTTTAATGCATGGAGGAAGGCAGGGGGCAGAGAGGGAGGGATGAACTAGGACCAGTAGCGTTCCTCTTTGTACTAAAGTTTGTTTATTTTTTCTAAAATATTTCTCAGAAGGCATCTTACTCTTTACCATGAAGGCCCCGTCTCATGTACATGATAAATGTACAATCCTATTAACATAACCTAGGCCTCATTTCCTGGGCACAAATAACTTTAGCCTAAAAGAGCATGTGCCCGTCCCTGCCCTGGGCACTTCACATCGAAGTTTTCCTTCCTCAGTGAACAATGAAGAACACCTTGTTCACATGGGCTCTTCCTAATTCCTATTTTTCTCCTCTTGGCCCACAAAATCAACTAAGGAGGAGAATGGATATTTGGAGGTCGAGTTGTCCCCAGAGGAGTTTAGAAGGACAGAAGCCCTGTGAAATCTGACACTGCCTTCTTCATACCCCAATCTGGGGCATTTTGCCCACAGTTCCTGGAGACTCCTCTGAGGTCCTCCCAGAGAGATCCCAGAACCTCTCAATGACAATATGCACTCTTCTTGCTTAGCTGAAGTAATGCTGTGTGAAGCTCTATTTCCTCTCATGAACACATTGTTTTTTTTTAACAGGTAGAAAACATTGTTTCATTCAAAGACTTCGCTGTGTTGAAACTATAATGTAAAGTTTTATAGAAAGACAGCTACAATGAATTTATGATAAGTCTGTCATTTCAACTTCCTAAAACCACAAATATTATACTCCCCTGGGCATCAGTTTATTTAAATTGCAGGGATTTGTTATTGCTGTTGTTTTTAAATAAAAGAGCTTCATGGCTTCAAGAATCTCTGTTGAAAATTAGTCTTTGGAAAATCAGCCATCTGCACAGAACAGTTAAAAAGAAGTCAGACTACTTAATTTGCCTAATCAAGAACTTGAAACCTTCATCCTCAAACTCATAACATTTTCCAACTCATTAAAAGAGGAATTGCTTGTGTCTGTCATCTACAAACAGCACCACTGGACACTACAAAAGATAGCAATCTAAAAGCATCCTTTTGGGTAATAAAACCACAGCTGCTGTCCAGGCAACAATACTGTTTATTATATTCAATTACCAAAACAAAACAAAATATGAAGTGTTTAAAATGGGCCAGCTAATAAACACCCATTACTTACTGCATAAGCACTGTCAGGAAATACTTTACATCATAAACATCAACTGATACGGAGGACATTTTTGTTATTCTCACTAAACACAAAGCTACTTCTCAGTCAATAGTTACTCAATTTGTTCTCCAAATCCCACTCCTCCTTCAATGATAATCATTTATGAGCAACTATGTGTCTAGCACTAATCCTTCCTAAATGATCCGTATTAGTGAGTTTTAGTTTTTCATATCCCAAAATGTACCTTTCACATCTGACAGTTTTAAGTGAAAGGCAACTCCTTGTGATGTTAAAAGGTTACTCTTTAAGTTTATGGTCACGTTTTAAACCTAATCCCCTGAAGTGAATTCATTTTAAGCAAATATGAATTCACTCCTATGACAGATTTCTCTGGAATAGCTGTCTCCTGGAGTCTTCTATTAAAACTAACCCCAAACAAAGCTCAAAGCAAGAAAAAACTCCCAAAATCTCTCTGCCATTCCAAAAGCAACTTGAAAGTTCCAATGAGTGAAATAGAGTTTGACTAGTTAATTTCACTCTATTAAACATGCCAATAGCTTTATCAAAATATCTATGTTCACCAGCAAAGGACGGCAGGTTGCTTACCTGCTTCTTGACTTTGACTCGCTCTGCCAGCAAGGCTGTTGGAAAGGTCAGGACTTTTAGAGATGACTCAGATGGTGACGGGATCATGTGAGCTCTGAATGGTTCCCTGCTTCTTCATGAAGCATTGCAGAAAGCCATGAAAGCTGTTCAACCACAGGAAATGACTGGGGAAAGAGGAGCTCGGCTGACAAATGAATATCACTCATCTCACCCCACAATAGCGTGTCAAGCCAGCTCCCACTTCTGAGCTGCTTCGCCATCTCCTTGAAACCTTTTGCGAGCTGAATTCATCTTTTTGAAGACAAATCTGAGCCTAGCCAAGTTCTAAATTCCTTGAAGCACAGGTTTTCAGAAGCTCTGGAGTGTATTAAGAATTACCTGGAGGGTCTCATCCTAGCTCCTCTGAATCAGTATCGTTGTGGGGCTGGGGTCTGGGAATGTGTTTGTTTATATGCTGCCCAGATGTTTCTGAAAGAGTTGGTATTATTTTAGGAACACTGGTTTAGGACAAAAAGAAAAGAAAAATCCACTCCCTAATGGACAAGTATAAGAAATGACTGCTTTACTTTATAGTGAAAAGAATTCATATTGGTGTTTAATGCCTCCTGGAATAATAATAATAAATAATAAAAAAAAAAGAGTTGAAGTCTAGCTGAGGCTGAGAGCTAGATCACATCTCACTTAAATCTAGATCAGGTTATATCAGTGTTTTTTCAAAAGTGATACCATCCACTCTACTCAGATAAACCACAAAGAGATGAAAAGGGAAAGAGATGTCACCAGCATAACAGTGATTCCTACAGTATTAAGCTCTTTGTGCAAAAAGAACTTGGACTAAGAACATGATTTTGAGAAGAGTAAAGGAACTTGTGTTCCACAGAAGCAGGAGCTGAAGCACTTAAAAGCAAAGGCTCAGCACTCTCTCCAAAATGGGTGGGGTGAAGGCATGGATACGTATGATGCCAGCTGTGTCTTTCATATCTCGGACCTCAGCTGAGTCCTTCTCTTAATGCGCGAAAGCCCTGTGCAGCAAGAGGCCACACGAATACACCCCTTCTGTAAACCAAGGGGACATGAGCTCACTGTGTAACCCTCCTTCAACTTTCCCAGCTGTCTTCCCCTTGATTAGCTCCTTCTTGGAAAGGCCTAGCGTAAGCCCATTCTACTTTGCTGGACGATAAAACTGCGAATGTATTGAAGTAGACATAAGCATTAACTTCACTTTGGGGAATCTAATCTGAACACCAAACTGGCCTTCTAACAAGCATCTTAAGGAAGTGGTAAGACCAACATTTCGCCCTTTCCGTCACCTTTCCAGGAATTCCCTTGGAGGCACACCAATGCTGAATCTCTATTTTTCTTCAACACTGGTTGTCAGGACTGGCATAAATCTCTGACAGGTCTGGGACCAGACCTGCACCAAGTTGCTATAAAATAAATCTGAGCCTTCTGAGATCTAACCAAGACTTCTTAAGAAGAGATCAGGAACTCAAAATATTAACCAAGGCTGAGGCTGGGCCAAGGTGAAAATATCCAAGAAAGGGCTAAGCCTTGGCTCACCATGGGTGGGCAGTGACAAGGCTGTCACCTCAACATGTGAGATGTCCTTGTCTATTAGAGGCAAGCCATCAGGTTGGGAGACATCTAGGAAGGACAAAGGGAACATATGATCAGTGGAAGGATCAGAAAACATTTTTAGAAGCATGTGATCCACCGGAGTCAGTGTAAGCAAAGAGGGCCTTGACAAAACTACCATGTAATTATCCAGTAAAGCTCCTGGATCCTTGCATTTGAAGAACAAGAAAGCTCAAATGGTGAGAGTGAAAACATGTTTTGGTATTAAGAAACCCCCACTGAAAGCTAACTTACGAATTTATATATCATCAACTAGGCCTATCACCCATACAAGATGAGTCCAAGGAAGGCAGTGGCCTTGTGTGTTTCAACATCTAATTAGTTGAAACACTAATTTAGTTTTATCATACTTAGCTTGATCAGTATAAATCTATGATGAGTGTCTATCCCATATTTCAGATACTTCCAGGAGTGATGAAACAGAAATTACGTCAACCAAAAGTGAGCTAGACAACACTGTATCCGAACTTACTGTAGCCCCCACTATCTTTACACTGACTCTAATCTTCTAGGCCTGACTTCCAGACATTTTATGAGTTGACCCTTCTTTCAATGTCCAAGGTTATTTCCCAGCATTGGCCTCTGCTCCAAGCGTGAAAGCCTCATTGCATTTTTACAATATGTCACAACCTCCAGGTCACATTTCTGCCTCCCTCTTCAGAGTTTCCAACCACCTTCCAAGTCCTCCTTGAGAACTGCTTTGCCCATATTTGGGGGGTTGGACTGTATTGCGAATATCATAGTTGGAAGTGAAACTGGGTCCTGACTCTCTGCAAAGACATTGTTATCTATCTTAACCAGTTCCTTGAATCTAGTGTGCACCCAGCCCCAGTGTACTTCCCGTTCCCAGTATTTCCATTAAATAGAAAAAACAGACAATTGATGCCAGGTCTCTCTCTCTCTCTGTCTCTTTCTCCTACAACTAAAATACTTACACCAACTTTTCCAATAGTACATTTTATTGAGCAATGGGAACAAACTGTTAAACCAGTGGGAGATCACAAGAAATCCCAGGGACCTAGTAGCCTAAGTTACTTGGATGGCAGTACCTTTTCAATCTCTTTGGAACTTGAAAATACTATTTAAGCATATTAAGCTATTTTCCTAAGTGTTAATGATGATAGGGGATCAAATTGCAGATTGAGTAATGAAAGATTTGGAGATTTAAAAATAAAGAAGAGGGAGGAATTTCAAGATGGTGGAGGAGAAAGACGTGGAGATCACCTTCCTCCCCACAAACACATCAAAAATACATCTATGTGTGGAACAACTCCTACAGAACACCTACTGAACGCTGGCAGAAGACCTCAGACCTCCCAAAAGGCAAGAAAATCCCCACATACCTCGGTAGGGCAAAAGAAAAAAGAAAAAACAGAAACAAAAGAATAGGGACAGGACCTGCACCTCTGGGAGGGAGCTGTGAAGGAGGAAAAGTTTCCACACACTAGGAAGCCCCTTCATTGGCGGAGACGAGGGGTGGGCAGGGGAAGCTTCGGAGGCACTGAGGAGAGTGCAGCAACAGGGGTGCAGAGAACAAAGCAGAGAGATTCCTGCACAGAGGAATGGTGCTGACCAGCACTCACCAGCCTGAGAGGTTTGTCTGCTCACCTGCCAGGGCAGGTGGAGGCTGGGAGCTGAGGCTCGGGCTTCGGAGGTCAGATCCTAGGGAGAGGACTGGGGTTGGCTGTGTGAACACAGCCTGAAGGGGGCTACTGTGCCACAGCTATCCAGGAGGGAGTCCAAGAAAAAGTGTGGAACTGCCTAAGAGGCAAGAGACCATTGTTTAGTGGTGCGTGAGGAGAGGGGATTCAGAGCACCGCCTAAACGAGCTCCAGAGACATGCGCAAGCCACGGCTATCATCTTGGACAACAGAGACAGGCATGAAATGCTAAGGATGCTGCTGTAGCCACCAAGAAGCCTGTGTGCAAGCATACGTCACTATCCATACCTCCCCTCCTGGAAGCCTCTGCAGCCCGCCACTGCCAGGGTCCCGTGATCCAGGGACAACTTCCCCAGGAGAACACACGGCGTGCCTCAGGCTGTTGCAATGTCATGCTGGCCTCTGCCACCGCAGACTCGCCACACATTCCATACCCCTCCTTCCCCCGGCCTTAGTGAGCCAGAGCCCACCAATCAGCCGCTCCTTTAACCCCCTCCTGTCTGGGCAGGGAACAGAAACCCTCAGGCGACTTACATGCAGAGGCAGAGCCAAATCCAAAGCTGAACCCCGGCAGCTGTGCGAATAAACAAGAGAAAGGGAAATCTCTCCCAGCAGCCTCAGGAGCAGCGGATTAAATCTCCACAATCAACTCGATGTACCCTGCATCTGAATACCTGAATAGACAAAGAATCACCCCGAAATTGAGATGGCAGAATTGGGAGCAACTGTAGACTTGGGGTTTCCTGCATGCAACTGACCAGTTTCTGATTTTTATGTTTATCTTAGTTTAGTTTTTAGCGCTTGTTATCATTGGTGGATTTGTTTATTGGTTTGTTTGCTCTCTTCTTTTTTCTTTTTCTTTATTACTTTTTTATTCTTTATTTTAACAATTTTTTTAATTTTTTATGTTAATAACTTTATTTTATTTTTCCTTTCATTCCTTTTTTTTTTTCTCCCTTTTCTTCTGAGCCATGTGGCTGACAGGGTCTTAGTGCTCCAACCGGCTGTGAGGCCTGAGCCTCTGAGGTGGAAGAGCAGAGTTCAGGACACTGGACCACCAGAGACCTCCCAGCGCCACATAATATCAATTGGTGAGAGCTCTCCCAGAGATCTCCGTCTCAACGCTAAGACCCAGCTCCACTCAACGACCAGAAAGCTACAGTGCTGGACACACCATACCAAACAGCAAGACAGGAACACAACCCCACCCATTAGCAGAGAGGCTGCCTAAAATCATAATAACGTCACAGATATCACAAAACACACCACCAGGTGGAGTCCTGCCCACCAGAAAGACAAGATCCAGCCTCAGCCACCAGAACACAGGCACCAGTCACCTCCACCAGGAAGCCTACACAACCCACTGAACGAACCTTACCCACTGGGGGCGGAAACCAAAAACAATGGGAACTATGAACCTGCAGCCTGTGAAAAGGAGACACTAAACACAGTAAGTCAAGCAAAATGAGAAGACAGAAAAACACACAGCACATGAAGGAGCAAGATAAAAACCCACCAGACCAAACAAATGAAGAGGGAATAGGCAGTCTACCTGAAAAAGAATTGAGAATAATGATAGTAAAGACGATCCCAAATCTTGGAAATAGAATGGAGGAAATACAAGAAACATTTAACAAGGGCCTAGAAGAACTACAGAGCAAACAAACCGTGATGAACAACACAATAAATGAAATTAAAAACTCTCTAGAAGGGATCAACGGCAGAATAACTGAGGCAGAAGAAGGCATAAGTGACCTGGAAGATAAAATAGTGGAAATAACGACCACAGAGCAGAATAAAGAAAGAAGAATGAAAACAATTGAGGACAGTCTCAGAGACCTCTGGGACACATTAAAAGCACCAACATTCGAATTATAGGGTTCCCAGAAAAAGAAGAGAAAAAGGGACTGAGAAAATACTTGAAGAGATTATAGTTGAAAACATCCCTAATATAGGAAAGGATATAGTCAATCAAGTCCAGGAAGTGAAGAGAGTACCATACAGGATAAACCCAAGGAGAAACATGTCGAGACACATAGTAATCAAACTGGCAAAAATTAAAGACAAAGAAAAAATATTGAAAGCAACAAGGGAAAAGCAACAAATGACATACAAGGGAACTCCTATAAGGTTAACAGATCGTTCAGGAGAAACTCTGCAGGTCAGAAGGGAGTGGCAGGACATATTTAAAGTGATGAAAGGGAAAAACCTACAACCAAGATTACTCTACCCAGCAAGGATCTCATTCAGATTCAACAGAGAAATTAAAACCTTTACAATGAAAAGCTGAGAGAATTAAGCACCACCAAACCAGCTTTACAACATATGATAAAGATACTTCTCTATGCAGGAAACACAAGAGAAGGAATAGATCTACAATAAAAAAACCCAAAACAATTAAGAAAATGGTAATAGGAACATACATATAAATAATTACCTTAAATGTAAATGGATTAAATGTTCCAACCAAAAGACATAGAGTGGCTGAATGGATACAGAAACAATACCCATATATATGCTATTTACAAGAGACCCACTTCAGACCTAGGGACACATACAGACTGAAACTGAGGGGATGGAAATAGATATTCCATGCCAATGGAAATCAAAAGAAAGCTGGAGTAGCAATTCTCATATCAGACAAAATAGACTTTAAAATAAATACTATTACAAGAGACAAAGAAGGACACTACATAATGATCAAGGGATCAATACAAGAAGAAGATATAACAATTGTCAATATTTATGCACCCAATTATGCACCCATTGGAGCAAATATTTATGCTCCAATAGGAGCACCTCAATATGTAAGGCAAATGCTAACAGCCATAGAAGGGGAAATCGACAGTAACACAAACATAGTAGGGGACTTAAACACCCCACTTTCACCAAAGGACAGATCATCAAAAATGAAAATAAATAAGCTATAATAAACACAAGCTTTAAATGACACATTAAACAAGATGGACTTAATTGATATTTTTAGGACATTCCATCCAAAAACAACAGAATACATTGTCTTCTCAAGTGCTCATAGAATATTCTCCAGGACAGATCATATCTTGGGTAACAAATCAAGCCTTGGTAAATTTAAGAAAATTGAAATCATATCTAGTAACATTTCCGACCACAACACCATGAGACTAGATATCAATTACAGGAAAAAAAACTGGAAAAAATACAAACACATGGAGGCTAAACAATATGTTACTAAATAACCAAGAGATCACTGAAGAAATCAAAGAGGAAATCAAAACATACCTAGAAACAAATGACAATGAAAGCAAGATGACCCAAAACCTATGGGATGCAGCAAAAGCAGTTCTGAGAGGGAAGTTTATAGCAATACAAACCTACCTCAAGAAACAACAAACATCTCAAATAAACAATAACCCTAAACGTACACCAAAAGCAATTAGAGAAAGAAGAACAAAAAAACCCCAAAGTTAGCAGAAGGAAAGAAATCATAAAGACCAGATCAGAAATAAATGAAAAAGAAATGAAGAAAACGATAGCAAAGATTAATAAAACTAAAAGCTAGTTCTTTGAGAAGATAAACAAAATTGATAAACGATAGCAAAGATTAATAAAACTAAAAGCTAGTTCTTTGAGAAGATAAACAAAATTGATAAACCATTAGCCAGGCTCATCAAGAAAAAAAGGGAGAAGACTTAAATCCACAGATTGAGAAATGAAAAAGAAGTAACAACTGACACTGCAGAAATACAAAGAATCATGAGAGAATACTATAAGAAGCTCTATGCCAATAAAATGGACAATCTGGATCAAAGGGACAAATTTGTAGAAAAGCACAACCTTCCGAGACTGAACCAGGAAGAATAGAAAATATAAAGAGACAAATCAGAAGCACTGACATTGGAACTGTGAATAAAAATCTTCCAACAAACAAAAGACCAGGACCAGATGGCTTCACAGGCAAATTCTATCAAACATTTAGAGAAGAACTAACACCTATCCTTCTCAAACTCTTCCAAATACAGCAGAGGGAGGAACACTCCCAAACTCATTCTATGAGGCCACCATCACCCTGATACCAAAACCAGACGAAGATGTCACAGTAACGAAAACTATAGACCAATATCACTGGTGAACATAGATGCAAAAATCTCCAACAAAGTACTAGCAAATAGAATCCAACAACACATTAAAAGTGTAATAAACCATGATCAAGAGGAGTTTATCCCAGGAATGCAAGGATTCTTCAGTATATGCAAATCAATCAACATGATATACCATATTAACAGACTGAAGGATAAAAACCATATGATCATCTCAATAGATGCAAAAAAAGGTTTGACAAATTTCAATACCCATTTATGATAAAAACTCTCCAGAAAGTAGGCATAGAGGGAATTTACCTCAACATAATAAAGGTCATATATGAGAAACCCACAGCCAACATCGTTCTCAATGGTGAAAAACTGCAACCATTTCCACTAAGATCAGGATCAAGACAAGGTTGCCCACTCTCACCACTATAATTCAACATAGTTTTGGAAGTTTTAGCCCCAGCAATGAGAGAAGAAAAAGAAACAAAAGGAATCCAAATCAGAAAAGAAGAATTAAAAACGTCACTGCTTGCAGATGACATGATACTATACATAGAGAATCCTAAAGATGTTACCAGAAGACTACTAGAGCTATCAATGAATTTGGTAAAGTAGCAGGATACAAAATTAATGCACAGAAGTCTTTTGCATCCCTATACACTAATGATGAAAAAAGCTAAAAGAAATTAAGGAAACACTCCCGTTTACCATTGCAACAAAAAGAATAAACTACCTATGAATAAACCTATCTAAGGAGACAAAAGACCTGTATGTGGAAAACTATAAGACACTGATGAAAGAATTAAATTAAAGATGATACAGGGCTTCCCTGGTGGCGCAGTGGTTGAGAGTCTGCCTTCCGATGCAGGGGACACGGATTGGTGCCCTGGTCCGGGAAGAGCCCACATGCCGCGGAGTGGCTGGGCCTGTGAGCCATGGCCGCTGAGCCTGCCTGTCCGGAGCCTGTGCTCTGCAACGGGAGAGGCCACAACAGTGAGAGGCCCGCGTACTGCAAAAAAAAAATAAAGATGATACAAACAGCTGGAGAGATACACCATGTTCTTGGATAGGAAGAATCAACATTGTGAAAATGACTATACTACCCAAAGCAATCTACAGATTCAATGCAATACCTATCAAACTACCAATGGCATTTTTGACAGAACTACAACAAACAATTTCACAAGTTTTATGGAAACACAAAAGACCCCAAATAGCCAAAGCAATCTTGCAAAAGAAAAACGTAGCTGGAGGAATCAAGATCCCGGACTTCAGACTATACTACAAAGCTACAGTAATCAACACACTATGATACTGGCATAAAAACAGAAATATGGATCAATGGAACAGGATAGACAGCCCAGAAATAAATCCGTGCACATACAGTCACCTCATATTTGACATAATTGGCAAGGATATACAATGGAGAAAAAACAGCCTCTTCGATAAGTGGCGCTGAGACAACTGGACAGCAGCATATAAAAGAATGAAATTATAACACTCCCTAACACCATACACAAAAGTAAACTCAAAATAGATTAAAGACCTCAATGGAAGGCCTGACACTATAAAACTCTTAGAGGAAAACATAGGCAGAACATACTATGAGATAAATCACAGCAAGATCCTTTTTGACCCACCTCCTAGAAAAATGGAAAGAAAAACAAAAATAAACAAATGGGGCCTAGTGAAACTTCAAAGCTTTTGCACAGCAAAGGAAACAATAAACAAAATGAAAAGACAACCCTCAGAATGGGAGAAAATATTTGCAAATGAAGCAACTGACAAAGGATTAATCCCCAAAATATACAAACATCTCATGCAGCTCAATATCAAAAAAAAAAACAACCCAGTCAAAAAATGGGCAGGGCTTCCTTGGTGGTGCAGTGGTTGAGAGTCCGCCTGCTGATGCAGGGGACGCAGGTTCGTGCCCCAGTCTGGGAAGATCCCACATGCCACGGAGTGGCTGGGCCCGTGAGCCATGGCCGCTGAGCCTGCGCGTCCGGAGCCTGTGCTACGCAACAGGAGAGGCCACAACAGTGAGAGGCCTGCGTACCACAAAAAAAAAATGGGCAGAAGACCTAAACAGACATTTCTCCAAAGAAGATATACAGATTGCCAACAAACACATGAAAGGACACTCAACATCACTAATCGTTAGAGAAACGCAAATCAAAACTACAATGAGGCATCACCTCACACTGGTCAGAACGGTCAACATCAAAAAATCTACAAACCATAAATGCTGGGGAGGGTGTGGAGAAAAGGGAACCCTCCTACAGTGTTGGTGGGAATGTAAATAGATACAGCCATTATGGAGAAAAGAATGGAGGTTCCTTAAAAAACTAAAAATAGAACTACCAGGCTTCCCTGTTGGCACAGTGGTTGAGGATCCACCTGCCAAATCAGGGGACACAGGTTCAAGCCCTGGTCCAGGAAGATCCCACATGCTGTGGAGCAACTAAGCCCATGCACCACAACTACTGAGTCTGCACTCTAGAGCATGCAAGCCACAACTACTGAAGCCCACACACCTAGAGCCTGTGCTCTGCAACAAGAGAAGCCCCTGCTCACCACAGCTAGAGAAAAGCCTGCACGCAGCAATGAAGACCCAATGCAGCCAAAAATAAATTAATTAATTAATAAAAAAAGAACTACCATATGACCCAGCAATCCCACTACGGGGCATATTCCCTGAGAAAACCATAATTCAAAAAGAGACATGTGGATTGGTTCAAGATGCTGGAGTAGAAGGACATGCTCTCACTCCCTCTTGCGAGAGCACGGGAATCACAACTAACTGCTGGACAATCATTGACAGGAAGACACTGGAACTCACCAAAAAAGATACCTGCATCCAAAGACAAAGGAGAAGCCACAGTGAGATGGTAGGAGGGGCGCAATCACAATAAAATCAAATCCCATAACTGCTGGGTCAGTGACTCACAAACTGGAGGACACTTATACCACAGAAGTTCACCCAGTGGAGTGAAGGTTCTGAGCCCCACATCATGCTTCCCAACCTGGGGTCTAACCATGGGATGAGGAATTCCTAAGAATCAGACTTTGAAGGGTAGCGGGATTTGGTTGCAGGACTTCGACACGCCTGGGGCAAAAGAGACTCCACTCTTGGAGGTCACACACAAAGTAGTATGTGCATCGGGAACCAGGGGAAGGAGCAGTGACCCCGTAGGAGACTGAACGAGACCTACCTGCTAGTGTTTCAGGGTCTCCTGCAGAGGCGGGGGGTGGCTGTGGCTCACTGAGTGGACAAGGACACTGGCAGCAGAAGTTCTGGAAGTACTCCTTGGCATGAACCCTCCCAGAGTCCACCACTAGCCCCACCAAAGAGCCCTGGTAGGCTTCAGAGCTGGGTTGCCCCAGGCCAAACAACCAACAGGGATGGAACCCAGGCCCACCTATCAGCAGACAAGCAGGTTAAAGTTTTACTGAGCTCTGCCCACCAGAGCAAAACCCAGCTCTACCCACCACCAGTCCCTCCCATCAGAAAACTTGCTCAAGCCTCTTAGATAGCGTCATCCACCAGAGGGCAGACAGCAGAAGCAAGAAGACCTACAATCCTGTAGCCTGTGGAATAAATACCACATTCACAGATAGACAGGAAGAAAAGGCAGAAGGCTATGTACCAGATGAAGGAACAAGATAAAACCCCAGAAAAACAACTTAATGAGGTGGAGATAGGCAACCTTCCAGAAAAAGAATTCAGAATAATGATAGTGAAGATGATCCAAGACCTCAGAAAAAGAATGGAGGTGAAGACCGAGAAGATGCAAGAAATGTTTAAAGAAGACCTAGAAGACTTAAAGAACAAACAAACAGAGAAGAACAATACAATAACGGAAATGAAAACTACAGTAGGAGGAATCAGTAGCAGAATAACTGAGGCAGAAGAACGGATAAGTGACCTGGAACACAGAATGGTGGAACTCACTGCTGCAGAACAGAATAAAGAAAAAAGAATGAAAAAAAATGAAGATAGCCTAAGAGACCTCTGGGACAACATTAAACACAACAACATTCACATTAAAGGGGTCCCAGAAGGAGAAGAGAGAGAGAAAGGACCCGAGAAAATATTTGAAGAGATTATAGTTGAAAACTTCCCTAACATGGGAAAAGAAATAGCCACCCAAGTCCAGGAAGCACAGAGAGTCCCATACAAGATAAACCCAAGGAGAAACTTGCCGAGACACATAGTAATCAAATTGGCAGAAATTAAAGTCAGAGTAAAATTATTGAAAGCAGCAAGGGAAAAATGACAAATAACATACAAGGGAACTTCCATAAGGTTTACAGCTGATTTCGCTGCAGAGGACATATTTAAAGTGATGAAAGGGAAGAAACTACGACCAAGATTACTCTACCCAGCAAGGATCTCACTCAGATACGATGGAGAAATCAAAAGCTTTACAGACAAGCAAAAGCTAAGAGAATTCAGCAGCACCAAACCAGCAAACAAATGCTACAACAAATGCTAAAGGAACTTCTCTAAGTGCGAAACACAAGAGAAGAAAAGGATCTACAATAACAAACTCAAAACCATTAAGAAAATGGTACTAGGACATTACATATCAATAATTACCTTAAACGTGAATGGATTAAATGCTCCAACCAAAAGACACAGGCTAGCTGAATGGATACATAAACAAGACCCATATATATGCTGTATATAAGAGACCCACTTCAGACCTAGGGACACATACAGACTGAAAGTGAGGGGATGGAAAAAGATATTCCATATAAATGGAAATCAAAAGAAACCTGGAGTAGCAATACTCATATCAGATAAAATAGAATATAAAACAAAGAATGTTTCAGGAGACAAGGAAGGACACTACATAATGATCAAGGGATCAATCCAAGAAGAAGATATAACAATTATAAATATATATGCACACAAAATAGGAGCACCTCAATACATAAGGCAACTGCTAACAGCTACAAAAGAGGAAATCGACAGTAGCACAATAGTAGTGGGGGACTTTAACACCTCACTTACACCAATGGACAGATCATCCAAACAGAAAATTAATAAGGAAACACAAGCTTTAAATGACACAATAGCCCTGATAGATTTAATTGATATTTATAGGATATTCCATCCAAAAACAGCAGATTACACTTTCTTCTCAAGTGCGCATGGAACATTCTCCAGGTTGGATCATATCTTGGGTCACAAATCAAGCCTCAGTAAATTTAAGAAAATTGAAATCATATCAAGCATCTTTTCTGACCACAACATTATGAGATTAGAAATCAAATACAGGGGAAAAAGAGTAAGAAACACAAACACATGGAGGATAAACAGTACGTTACTAAATAACCAAGAGATCACTGAAGAAATCAAAGAGGAAATGAAAAAATACCTACAGACAAGTGACAATGAAAACACAACAATCCAAAACCTACGGGATGCAGCAAAAGCAGTTCAAGAGGGAAGTTTATGGCTATACACGCGTACCTCAAGAAACAAGAAAAATCTCAAATAAACAATCTAACCTTACACCTAAAGAAACTACAGAAAGAAGAAAAAACAAAACCCAAAGTTAGCATAAGGAAAGAAATCATAAAGATCAGAGTGGAAATAAATGAAATAGAAACAAAGAAAACAATAGCAAAGATCAATAAAACTGAAAGCTGGTTCCTTGAGAAGATAAACAAAATTGATAAACCATTAGCCAGACTCATCAAGAAAAAGAGGGAGAGGATTCAAATCAATAAAATTAGAAATGAAAAAGGAGAAGTTACAACAGACACCGCAGAAATACAAAGCATCTTAAGAGACTACTACAAGCAACTCTATGCCAATAAAATGGACAACCTGGAAGAAATGGACAAATTCTTAGAAAGGTATAACCATCCAAGACTGAACCAGGGAAAAAGAAAATATGAACAGTCCAATCACAAGTAATGAAATTGAAACTGTGATTAAAAATCTTCCAACAAACAAAAGTCCAGGACCACAGATGGCTTCAAAGGTGAATTCTATCAAACATTTAGAAAAGAGCTAACACACATCCTTCTCAAACTCTTCCAAAAAACTGTAGAGGAAGGAACACTCCAAAACTCATTCTATGAGGCCACCATCACCCTGATACCAAAACCAGACAAAGATACTACAAAAAAAGAAAATTACAGACCAATATCACTCATGAATATAGATGCAAAAATCCTCAACAAATACTAGCAAACAGAATCCAACAACACATTAAAAGGATCATACACCATGATCAAGTGGGATTTATCCCAGGGATGCAAGGATTCTTCAATATACTCAAATCATCACTGTGATACAGCATATTAACAAATTGAAGAATAAAAACCATATGATCATCTCAATAGATGCGGAAAAAGCTTTTGACAAAATTCAATACCCATTTACGATAAAAACTCTCCAGAAAGTGGGCATAGAGGGAACCTACCTCGACATAATAAAGGCCATATATGACAAACCCACAGCAAGCATCATTCTCAAAGGTGAAAAACTGAAAGCATTTCCTCTAAAATCAGGAACAAAACAAAGATATCCACTCTCACCTCTATGATTCAATGTAGTTTTGGAAGTCCTAGCCATGGCAATGAGAGAAGAAAAAGTAATAAAAGGAATACAAATCGGAAAAGAAGAAGTAAAACTGTCACCGTTTGCAGATGACATGATACTATACACAGAGAATCCTAAAGATGCTACCAGAAAACTACTAGAGCTAATCAATGAATTTGGTAAAGCTGCAGGACACAAAATTAATGCACAGAAATCTCTTGCATTCCTATACACTAATGATGAAAAATCTGAAAGAGAAATTAAGGAAACACTCCCATTTACCATTGCAAGAAAAAGAATAAAATACCTAGGAACAAACCTACCTAGGGAGACAAAAGACCTGTATGCAGAAAACTATAAGACACTGATGAAAGAAATTAAAGATGATACAAAGAGACGGAGAGATATACCATATTCGTGGATTGGAAGAATCAATATTGTGAAAATGACTCTACTACCCAAAGCAATTTACAGGTTCAATGCAATCCCTATCAAATTACCAATGGAATTTTTCCAGAACTAGAACAAAAAATCTTAAAATTTGTCCTGAGACACAAAACACCCTGAATAGCCAAAGCAGTCTTGAGGGAAAAAAATGGAGCTGGAGGAATCAGACTCCCTGACTTCAGGCTATACTAGAAAGCTACAGTAATCAAGACAATGTGGTACTGGCACAAAAACAGAAATATAGATCTATGGAGCAAGATAGAAAGCCCAGAGATAAACCCATGCACCTATGGTCAAGTAATCTATGACAAAGGAGGCAAGGATATACAATGGAGAAAAGACAGTCTCTTCAGTAAGTGGGAATGGGAAAACCAGACAGCTACATGTAAAGGAATGAAATTAGAACACTCCCTAACACCATACACAAAATAAACTCAAAATGGATTAGAGACCTAAATGTAGGACTGGACACTATAAAACTCTTAGAGAAAAACATAGGAAGAATACTCTTTGACATAAATCACAGCAAGATCTTTTTTGATCCACCTTCTAGAGTAATGGAAATAAAAACAAAAATAAACAAATGGGACCTAATGAAACTTCAAAGCTTTTGCACAGCAAAGGAAACCACAAACAAGATGAAAAGACTACCCTCAGAATGGGAGAAAATATTTGCAAATGAATCAACGGACAAAGGATTAATCTCCAAAATATATAAACAGCCCATGCAGCTCAATATTAAAAAAACAAACAACCCAATCCAAAAATGGGCAGAAGACCTAAATAGACACTTCTCCAAAGAAGACATACAGATGGCCAAGAAGCACATGAAAAACTGCTCAGCATCACTAATTATAAGAGAAATGCAAATCAAAACTATAATGAGGTATCACCTCACACCAGTTAGAATGGGCATCATCA
>NW_020174703.1:6379753-6380316 GCF_003031525.2 Neophocaena asiaeorientalis asiaeorientalis
AATTGATACAGCCACTATGGAGAACATTATGGAGGTTCCTTAGAAAACTAAAAATAGAATTACCATATGACCCAGCAATTCCACTACTGGGCATATACTCAGAGAAAACCATAATTCAAAAAGGCACATGCACCCCAACGTTCATTGCAGCACTATTTACAATAGCCAGGACATGGAAGCAACCTAAATGTCCATCAACAGACAGATGGATAAAGAAGATGTGGTAAATATATACAATGGAGTATACTGGCTGAGTTTACTCAGCCATAAAAAAGAACAAAATTGGGTCATTTGTAGAGACAAAAAGAGAAAAACAAATATCGTATATTCATGCATATATGTGGAACCTAGAAAAATGGTACAGATGAACTGGTTTGCAGGGCAGAAATTGAGACACAGATGTACAGAACAAATGCATGGACTCCAAGGGGTGAAAGTGGCTGTGGGGGTGGGGGCGGGTGTGATGAATTGGGAGATTGGGATTGACATATATACACTAATATGTATAAAATGGATAACTAATAAGAATCTGCTGTATAAAAAATAAATTAAATTAAATTTTA
>NW_020174703.1:6380352-6380745 GCF_003031525.2 Neophocaena asiaeorientalis asiaeorientalis
CCAATGACAGATGAATGGATAAAGAAGATGTGGCACATATATACAATGGAATATTACCCAAATGGATAAAGAAGATGTGGCACATATATACAATGGAATATTGCCCAGCCATAAAAAGAAATGAAACTGAACTATTTGTAGTGAAGTAAGTGGACCTAGAATCTGTCATACGGAGTGAAATTAGTCAGAAAGAAAAAAAATACCATATGCTGACACATATATATGGAATCTAAAAAAAAAAATCATTCTGATGAACCTAGGGGCAGGACAGGAATAAAGACAGATGTAGAGACTGGACTTGAGACACGGGGAAGGGGAAGGGTAAGCTGGGACGAAGTGAGAGAGTGGCATGTACTTATATATACTACCAAATGTAAAATAGATAGCTAGTGG
>NW_020174703.1:6381144-6381393 GCF_003031525.2 Neophocaena asiaeorientalis asiaeorientalis
CAAGAGGGAGGGCATATGGGGATATAAGTATATGTATAGCTGATTCACTTTGTTATAGGGCAGAAACTAACACAACAATGTAAAATAATTATATAAAGTATAATTAATTATAGTAATTAATTAAGTAATTATACAAAGTATAATTATACAAAGTATATACAAAGTAATTATATAAAGATGTTAAAATGTTTTTATTAAAATAAATAAATAAAAATAAGGAAGAATGAACTCTTGTGTATTCTTTTTTAT